>NW_025846648.1:260729-317353 GCF_002878395.1 Capsicum annuum | reverse complement strand
GACTTCATGGATGAAGGAAATCCATAAATCAACACTTGACATACCTTAGTTCCTGATTTTACAAAGATTGACGAAGAGATTCTTGAATTTGAATCCTTAATTGAAAATCCTAGCTTGTTCTTGAGAGAAACTCTATATTTTGGGTGAAATATAGATGAATCACGTGTTATTGAGTTTATCTGAGGATGAGAAATTGACCCTTTTGCCCTTAAAAATATAAACATTTAATGACTAAAAATTGGGAGTCGATGCTACAAGCGATGTAGTGCATTAATGGCTGCGATGTGATACTCGATGCATCATTCCATGATCGCGTTGAGCCTCAGAAGTTTTGGCTCTGGAAGCCTGCACAAATGTTGACCAACGCGATTGGCGACGCGGTGCGCCATGATCACATTGGTACACTATTTTGGGACTCCAAACATGATCTAAACGTGTTCTGAAAAATCCAAAATTTATTTGAAAACACCTATTGACCTTCCTGATCATGAACTAATAATAATATGGACCATTAAAGGACGTTAAGGTGGAAAAATGAGATTGCTAACTTTTGAAGGCCAATAGTAGGCTAAGTCTGGGAACCTAGCTAGAATTTTCTAATTCTGGGACCCCTTGACAAGCTTAAAGGACTAAATTAATCTTTAGGATTTTCTAAGTCTGCAGTTGGCCGGAACAGCAGTTGGCCGGTCATTCTAGCTGTGACTAAATTGGCTAGAGTAGTGAATGCAGTTTTGAATTTTACACGAGAGACGTACTCATCCAGAGGATCTGCCTGGACGGGCTGAGGTGCCGATTGATTCTCTATTCCTCTTTCGGTAACCCTTTTGGGAGACATGTTCTGTAAACGGAAGAGAAAAAGGGATTAAACTGAGAGTTTGACTGGAGCTCATGCTCACTCGCACGACATGAATACTGAAAGAAGGAAAACTATTCCTAAAACATCTCATAGCCTCCTGCACATAAGTATGGTGCACAACACACACATGTACAAGACTCTACTAGATGCGGCTTTTCAGACTTCCTAGGACGCTGTTAAACCTTAGGCTCTGATACCAAGTTTGTAACACCCCAAATCTGGAACCCAGAATGCTACACGGTGCTCATAATCTCAAAGGACCACAAGCTAACCCATGACTGATATCTGTAACTGATTTTTGAATAATAATGGTAATATCATAAATATAGAAATATGAACTAAAAGCCCATAATGTTCAATACTAATACATAACTAAAAATATGGTACAATAATACCAAAATAACTGAAATCACTATCGGAACATGTTGTAGTCTGAAAACCTCTAAAACTGAACTGTCTGAATAAGGAGTTAATGGGACAATCCCCCAACTAACCCCATCTGCTAAAATAAACTAAGTACTAAAAGAAGGAAATAATCAAATAATAACATCCTCAAATTATGAGGACTCACTGCTGACTCTAACTGCTAAAACTGGAATGCTACTGATACTCTGGAGAATGTGCTTCTGAACCTATGGTATAAAACACCATAGCAAAAATGTGTTAGTACGATTAAATATACTGGTATGCAAGTGAGGTAAGCTGAATGCAATGGTTCATATGCATGAATAATACTAACTGACTGAATAACATGAATGTGAGAATACATGCATGAATTCGTAACTATATCTGAGATCATGATAACACTAACTCATGAATTCTGATAACGTGGATTTACTGATATCTGGGTACTAATACTGGGATACTGAAAGAAAAAGTCTATTGATTACTGAGGAACTGATGTCATATTACTAATAAAGGAATGACTGTTTCTGACAGTTCTAATTATGAAGAACTAGTCTGATTGACTGTATTTGACAGTCTTGAAATCTGAATACTTGTAACATGAATTTCATATAATTAATATACTATTAACTGGGTGAATATGTCTGAAAGTCCTGATTCTGATGGAACTAGCTGAGTTCCGTACTGAGCTAAGCGACTGTATCTTACAGTCTTGAAATTATAGAACTAAACTGAGTTTTATTACTGAGACTGGATCTAAAAATAAGATTGTGGGAGGTAATCATCTAACCGACATGCCTCGAAATTGAACTTATGGGGTCCAATCTATAACCCCAGCTAAAAGGGTGTCAGTACCGTGCCACGGGTAAAGATAAGCTGCGAGTAAACCCTCTTTGATAGGGAGCTCTTCCGTCAACCCCCTCTAGTAGAAAAAACTCAAATGAGGTGTATAATCCCTAAACTCGTAGGGTACATCTCAACCTACGCAGGCTACGTAGTTCTGGAATGCAAGGATCGGTTCTAAGGATCACACCCTCTACTGGCTAACAGGTGAATCTCCCATCCTTAGGTTCACTCAGTACTGAATCCTACTCCCAACTGAAGAGACACTGAACTGATTTAAATTGAATTGAACTATTACTGATAGTATCTTTTTGACTGATTTGAATAGAGTTAACTAAATTACATTGACTAACAAAATACTACTGAGATCGGATAACTGACTGAGATTACCGAGTTTTCCTGAGTCGTATAACTAACTGAATTCTAATGATCATGGTTTGAATGGAAGTATCATGAAAACTAACACTGGCTCTAGGCACACAGCTAAATTGTTGGGTACAAGTACCCCCAGGACTAGATAGCATGAAACTGACAAGACTTGATACTTCGTGAACACAACCAATATCAACAATTCATAATACAATAAGTTGGGGATTTCATGAAACCTATGGTTGTCATAATGTTGTACATTGATGGAATTGCATATAGACATGTCATACTTTCATCAACCTAATCTCATGAACATTCCATCATATACTTATAATGCACGCAATATCTTGGAAGTCAGTCTTGGTCATAAAGGTAAAGCATGCATTTATTATTTGAGTCATAATTAAGCTAAAATACCAAATTTCTATCCTCCTAGCCATTTTGTCAAACACCCTACATGCACAACTTAGGGCATAGGTGAAATCATTAAATTACACATCATAAACAACTCAATTCATGGATTTAATCTTGCATGCTAATGTAGTTTCATGAAAACACATAAAAATTCCAACTTGGGAATCATACAACAAGATAAACATGGTTACAAACAGCCCACAACATAAATATCATGTTTTATAATTTGAAAGAGGGTTCTTGGACTTCATGTATAAAAGGAATCCATAAATCCACACTTGACATACCTTAGTTCCTGATTTACGAAAATTGACGGAGAGATTCTTGAATTTGAGTATTGAATTTGAATCTTTGATTGAAAATCATAGCTTGTTCTTGAGAGAAACTATATATTTGGGTGAAATATGGCTAAATCATGTGTTATTGGGTTTATCTGAGGATGGAAAATTGACCCTTTTACCCTTAAAAATGTAGATATTTAATGAATAAAAATTGGGTGTCGACGCTACAAGCGACGTGGTGCGTTGATGGCTGCGACGCGATACTCGACGCGATGCGCCATGATCGCATCGAGCCTCAAAATTTTTGGCGTTGGCAGCCTGCACAAATGTTGACCAACACTATTGGCGATGCGGTGCGCCATGATCGCGTTGGTCCACTATTTTGGGACTCCAAACATGATCTAAATATGTTCCAAAAAATCTGAAATTTGTCCGGGAACACCTATTGACCTTCCTAATCATGAACTAATAAAAATATGGACCATTAAAGGACGTTAAGGTGGCAAAATGAGATTGCCAACTTTCGAAGGTCAATAATAGGCTAAGTCAGGAAATCTAGCTAGAATTTTCTAAGTTTGGGACCCCTTGACAAACTTAAAGGACTAAATTAAGCTTTAGGATTTTACGGGGTCTTACATATAGATAAAGCAAAATAATGAAGCATTTTAGAACATAAATAATTTTAACGCGTCCTAGCATACATGGGACCTTTCAAGCCAAAGGCAAGCCAAATGTTTGAAGGATATACATGTCGTTTGTAAGATGTTCCATTTTCCCCAAAATATTATACAAACTTCATGAATAAATCAAATAGGGATACAAAATAAGGGAAAGGGGTAATATATGATATCAGTCCCACGCAAGGAAGCAAATCTAAACTAAACCTCTTGGAAGTCCTTCGATCTTGAACTTCTTGAAACTGTTGAATGCCTTTTAGGTGAAGATATCCTCTAAATTACAATAAAAGAAACTATAAAATCAATCCCTCAAACCAAGAAATAATAGTCCGTACAATTTTAAATTATATCCTTCTTATTTAACGCATGAGGGATGATCGTTCGTTTTGACTCGTGGTCAATACTTGCAAGGTAAGTTTCTAATGGACCCAATACCCACTCAGGTATTGGGTCATCCTAAGATTATGCCTAAAAATGGGTTTTGATTTTGCTCTATCCGAGGTATCTAGAATGGGCTTCGACAAGGTTCCCAAGTAGACAACTTGAGTTTGGAAATACAAACGGCCATCGGACGCCTAACGTGTCAATAAACCATTGTATTTTTAAAACTTGATTTGGAATTGAACAATAGGGGGAGAGACATCCACGAAACCCTAAAATAGTTTCATAATCAAAATATAGAAGTATGCCATGAAACGCAACAGTTAATAATTGCATAAATTTAAACACATAATTGCAAAACTAGCAATTAATAAAAATATTAGCCAAACACATAAAATTCTTATGGTTAGAACTTAGATGAATCCCCAGATAAGTCTCCATTCTATTACAATCCATTTTCAAAAAGTCAAAATTGTTTCATAACTTTGTGGCAAAAAAAAAAAAAAATTCTATTTGATTTTATTTTGAAAAAACTAATTTAGAGTCTCAACAGAATTTTAAGAAAATTAAGAAATCATTTAAAAAGGTAATTCTGAAAGAAAACCTTTAAAAATAACCAGATTCTAGGTAAGGGTTCAAGTAAATTCGAAAGAAGGTGTTAGGTACTTTTGAAAATTCCCAAGGTGTGGTTCTCAACAGATTAAACTTGTTTGGATAGGTTTGAAAAAAATTATTAAGTTATTTGAAAAAATCTTATTCTAAGAATCTTGAATTTATTCAAAAATATTCTAGGTAATAAAATAAATTAACCATCAATGTTTCAAAATAAATCTAACTTCAACAATTTTATTCGAATTAAGACTTTGGGCTAAATAATTAACCCAACTTCTTAAATATGGATCTTGAGTCATTAATAACAATGAAAGGATGTAAATAAATTCTCAAGTTATTCTAAGAGTTTATGCTTGTATAAATAGAGGAATTTAAAAAAAATATTAAATAATTAAAATACAATAAATAATTTAACTTAAATATACCCCCCAAGGATTCATCTATATTAATTAAATTGAATTACAAACAAATAATCAAGTGAATTGCAGGAAAATAAAAGAATAAAAGTTGAGATTTGGGCCCCTTTTAGCCCATTTCGAATCTGCCCAGGTTTGGGCTTTATTCATGGACTTTGGGTCCTCTTTCCTGTTTGTATACTAGTTGTATATCAACAGCTTAAATCTCTATGTTTATGTATGCTATGTGTATACATGACTGAAAATCAGTCATATACATCTCCTTTGACCCTCCAATTGAATATGAGCACTCCTTTTCTCGTATATCACTTGTATGTCATGTATATTTATTGTATGTATTTGTATACAATCTTGATCTTCATGTTTTTACTTCATTTTTGGTTTTGGTTGAGGTTTTGACTCGAAGATGATATGGGCCTCTTTGGCCTATTGGGAAATTTAGGGGTGAATGGGGTCTGTTGGGACTCAAACAGAATTTTACATGCAAGAAAAACGAAGATAAGGATTAGCTGGAGATGAACACTAATAGCAACTCAAGTAATAGGGTTAGAACCCAATGAATGTTGAACAAAGGCAGATCAATTCATCATCTAAAGAAAACAATATCAAAACAGTTTCAATAGGACTTTCCCAACCAACGAATTTATGGAAGAAGATTAATAAATTAGTAACTTCCTATGCAATTTTTCTAATGAATTTAAGCAAGTTCCAGACAATATATACATGTGTCTATGGAAAAGAACATAGATAGATATGATAGCTTAGGAGAAAAAGGTGTATGAAATTAAAACAAAGAGAAGGATCGAGATGCAAGAAAAGACTAAAACTAAGGACAACAATATGAATGAGTGCACAAATATTGGTCTTGATCAAAACTACAATCAACAGCCCAATTCTAACCCAAAAGTTTCTGAATCAGAAACATATATTAAGATAAAGAGATCACTAGAAAGCATCTCAGCAATTAAAGATCAAGATAAAAACAAGCTACCAAAAAATTCAAACACGTAAGTGTCAAACTTAATCAAAACACAAAATAGACGATAACGTACCAGAAGAAACAACAAATAAAGAAAAATATAAACAACCTACTATTTATTCAACACATCCATACGAGTAATGACGAATTCAAAAAAAACAAAACATATCAACCTGCTTCATCTAGTGTCTATGTTAACAGACTTTCAATATCAACACACTACTTATTAAAACGATTTCGAATTGGTTACTGGACAAATAAACACGACGAGATTTTAAGGGCTGGATTTAAAAAAACCGGGATAAACTGAACAAGAATACTATGAAAAGCAATGATTGTTCTGACACCAAATACTACGAAATCATATGATTGACATAACATTAACTATAACATTCGATCAAAAATTTGCATAAGAAATTAGTCAAGAAGGGAATTACCGGCTAAACAAACAACAATTTTCAATCATTGAAGCACTAAAATATTTTTTAAAAAATTTAAAGAGAATGAGTTTTACCTTTTTTCGGGCAGTGAAATGAGACGACGAATTGACAACGATCTCACCAACTACTTTTGATTTAAAAACGACAAGGAAAAATAAAATTTGAACCAAAATTCTCACAACTACGGGCTGGGGACAGAAGTCCAAATCCTAATCGAGTAGAGAATTTATAGTCTTTTTCTTTCGAAAAATCCCTTTTTAACAATGAAAGAGAGGGGTTTATATAGAAACCCAAAAATCTCCATTATTAAGGAATTTGGCGATGTGGGATAGAGGAGTTTGGGGGCAATTTGGGAATTTCAAATTGAGGATAAGGTTTGTTAATGAGCTAGAATTGCACTACTAGTACGCATTTGAAATTCTATTCGGACGGATAGAATAAGAAAACATCATTTTTGGAATTTTACTGGATTGTGCGCGTGGGTTGAAATCATTATTGTCAGTTTTGGGTTGTTGGATGGGTTGTTTGGTTGGGATTTGTTTGTGTGTTGCGTAGATATTGGTGGAATTTGGTTGTTGAAGTTGCCAAAAGTTTTCGAATGTTGCAGATGTTTTTGGATACTATTTATCGATGTTGAAGTTGTTGTTATTAATATTGGTTGTTTATTACTTATTTGGATCTGTTGTTTTGGATGAATAGGAGTAAAAGTGATGGATCGGGTATGGGTAAGAGAGGAGTGGAAAAAGGGAATGTGAGTTAGCTGAAATAGGTTGGTATGATTAGCTGAAATAGGTTGGTATGATGTTAGGCCTGTGGTTGGGTTGAGGGTTTTGGGGTTATAACCCTAATCAAATTAGGATTTATCCATCTTATTTAAATTTTGGCCCAATTGAGAACAAATTGGCCAATTTCATGGCAATTATGGCTAATTTGATTTCAATTATGACCAAATTTAATAAAATGGCTAAATTAAATTGTAATTTGACACGAATTAATACCCAATTTAATATAGAGCTTCTGGGTTGATAAAATCGAACGCATATTTTTCCAAATAAATTATATTTAAATCAAGACTTTTTTCCATTTGAATTAATTTTCAAGATAACCCTTGGTTAAGATCTAATTATTTTGTTTAAGTAACAAAACTGTACAATCTCGTATATACAGATACAAAAATATATAATCGCTACTTAAAATGATAAAATTACCTAGATAAATATTTTTTAAAAAGTTTTTATCCGAACAAAATAAATATTGTAATGATATTTTAATCCGAAGAAACTCAAAATTACACTTAATTGTAGAGGGTAAAAATTAGGTGTCAACAGTCTTTAGAGTCACAATTAACTCCAACCTAATCCATGGTCGGGCATCACACTAAGAATATTTTTAGAAGCTAAAGTTTGATTGATATGTGAAAATCAATATCAAATATCAATGTTAAAAAAAATAGAAATCACTGAACATCACATGAAACTGAATCTCTATTATCTGTCTGAAAGCCTCTACTAAGACGAGTTTCTAGGACAAGCCTCCAGCTAACTCTAACTGTATAAAACTTATGTAAAATAAAATGAAATATTACTACTAGTCCTTAAATGACGAGTACTCACCAAAGTATTATTGTTGATACAGAAAGAGATCGTACTTAAGTGTGGTCTGAATGCAGAATGTCAAAACTTATATCATGAGACAATATAGCACAAAAGAAAATATGTGATCAGTACTTTGAATGCAGTAAGTATGTGAGATAGAAAATAACTAATAGTGACTGAACATGATGCATGTAACATAGTAAACTAATGCAAAACTAAGTAATAAACATGTTTGTATGATAAGTCGAATAACTGAATATAAGGTCATGAAAGTATCTGAATCTAAAATATAGGTTTTGGACTGTGGGAGCTACAAATAATCGACATACCCCAATCTAAGTTAACCAGAATCCAACCTATACCCCCAGCTAAAAGGGTGTTCAGTACCTTGCCAATGGTACGAACACTGACTAACGTGGATCTACTAAACTGATGTCCGAAAGAACTAAGGTATCAAGCCTAATCAGATGAGCGAACCTTTATAACCTACGGTGGAGTTGTAGTTCTTGGATGTAAGGACTTCTGATAAAGGTCTCAGCCTAACTAATGGGTGAGCCTTTATCCATGCGTCAGCTAGGTGCTAAGTACTACTTCCAACTGAATGACACTGATAATTAAAATGCTTAATAATGGTAATAATCTGAAGATTGAAAATAAATACATTATCTGAAAGCATTCAAAAGATGTCAACTGGAGAATATAGTACTCAAAAGTAAATGCATAAAATTCTAGGCCATCGAAATTTAATAACTCAAGTCCATCAATTATGCAGTCCATAATATAATTAGTGTTTATGATTATAACAAGTAATGGTACTAAAATTCATGTTAGAACATGGGTTTATAACTCAATGAGATCCAGGAACTGGAATATCAAGAAATTCACAACATTCATGAACTCTAAAGTAAATGCTTGAAATCCTAGGTCATTAGGTGTTCATAACCCATCATCTCTAAAGAATGTAATTATTACATCAATTTCATAAAATGGATGAATTAGTAAATTCAATAACTCAAGTTCAACAATTATGGAGTTCACAATATAATTACAGTTTATGATTATAACATGTAATAGTACTAAAATTCATGTTAGAACGTGGGTCTATAACTCAATGAGATTCAGGAACTGAAATATCAATAAATTCACAATATTCATGAACCTTAAGCTCTTAGGAAGGAATTAAAATTAGAAATTAAGTTAACTTTGGAAATCAATAGGTGAAAGGAGACCCATTGATGAAATCCCACATACCTGGATATGGAAACCCTAAAAAAATCTTTGAAATTGAGAACTAAAGTTGAAGAATCCTAATTCTGCCTTGGGGAAAGAAAATCACCTCTTTCTCTATATTAAAACTAAGTGTCGATTATTTCTAAGTAATAAGGGCTTAGGGTATTACTAAACTTAATAATCTGGCTTGAATTAGCTTAATTGACATAGCTTTGATATTAAAAGAGTGTGAAAATATTGATGTACCCTCTTAAATTCATAACTAATAAGTTGTTGGAAGGATCGTACGAGACCTTCCCGTGATTGTAGGACCCACCTATGATCGTGGGTAGTGTTTGTGGTTGGGATCTGAATATGAGCTCTCTAAAATCGACCAGATTAGCCTTGGTACGATCATGGGACCCAGCTACAATCCTACCTTAATTCGTAGGTTGTAGTTTCAATCGGATCATCTTTAAAAGTCAAGGTCGTATCGAAGATCGTGGTTTCTATCCATGATCATGGTGTACTATCATGGTTGGGAGGTATACTTTTTGACTTTCAGATGTTGGGGACTATTTAGATTAGACGAAAGCATTGTACAGTCATACAGCCACACCACAATCATACCTACACTTATAGGTTCTTACTGTTGGACAGTGCTTCAATAAAATAGACATAAATTTTTAGGCAAAACTGGATGTGTTAGAAAGATATATCTCATTTGATGGGTCTTAAGCTCAAAAGTACCTCAAAATATAGGAGATATACTCATATGAAGTTGATTGTAGCAAAATTCTTTTCAAAAAATCAATCGGTAGAAAGATCTTGACTTGCCCATGCACTAGAAGTTACTTGTGGCCTTAATACATGTCGAAATCACTTCTCATACTACCAAAATATGATCTTTGATTTTACATGTACTAGAAGCATAGTGCTAATCTTAGCATAGATTTTCGGGGTGTTATAATATTAAACTTGACTTGCATATTTGTATGATATATTACTTTGATGATAACAACAAAGATAAATTAATTTCATTTGTCAAAGTGATAATTGAGCTTCACTCATGTTCCATATTATAACATGAATAGAGGATATTGTACTTCTCTTTTGTATCCTCCAATACGTAGTTCTCACCATACCATATTCCAGTAAGAAGCGAAAAATGATTATGCATTATTATCTCAATCCAAAAGCATTGAAATAGAGGGTTATGTTTGTTTTACAAGAAAAATGACTTGTTTGAATTCAAAAAATTAAGAAAATTTTCAAACACAATTAAAAAATACAGAACCGCCGGTTAATTTGATTAAGGATAAATTAAGAAAAACCTAAGAAAAATTTCAAGTCCTAAAACAGAAAAACAACTTAGAAATTCTTAAGAAAAATTCGGGTAAGAGGTTCTTATTAAGACTTTAGGAAGGGTTTTAAGGCACCTAAAGTATCGCTAACATGCAGTTATTTGATCTATTTAAAATAACTTATTTGACTAACTTTGAAAAGAACTAAAAGTGTTTGTAAAAAATCCAAACATTATCCTCTTGAAAATAAACATGTCAAAGGACTTTAGCGAGAAGACTAAAAGAACTATTTAATTAACCACTTTAAAAAAAAATACAAAACAAAATTAGGCAACTCTATTAAAAAATTAACTAAGTTAAAAGTTAGTTAAAAAATATCAATAACAAATATGCAATAAATAAAATAGAAAAAAATACATAAAGTAGCATACTTAAGCATTAAATTATAAAAAATAGCAATACTTTTATCAAATTACAT
Organism: Capsicum annuum; assembly: GCF_002878395.1. NCBI lineage: Eukaryota > Viridiplantae > Streptophyta > Magnoliopsida > Solanales > Solanaceae > Capsicum > Capsicum annuum. The sequence continues at coordinate 306,094 of NW_025846648.1, read as the reverse complement.
TTTGTAGCATATGTATTTGTATGTATTTGTATTATTATAGTAACAGTTTGCAAAAATAAAAAATACATATTGAAGCAGTAAAAATCATAGGTATTTTTATTTTTGTAGCAACAGTTTGGAAAAATACAAAATACAACTTGCTATATTATGTAATTATGAAACTGTTGTTATGAAACTCATAATTAAGGGGATAAGTATGTTATTTCTGAATTTGGCCCATCAAAATAAACAGAAGATAGGGAAGAAAGTTGGTTTTAGATATTTAGGCTCAAACCCCAAAGATTGTCTAATTTTTGGACTTTGAAGCTGTTGGGCTTGGCCCATTTCAATGTGGCATCTGTCCTATACTATATTGATCCTTTTGAGGCCCATGAATCATTATTTTGAACTTTTATCAAAATTTGTAAAGTTTTGCCCTTCTTTGGGCTGTTTTTGTTAGTTAGTTTTGTATGGACTCCAACCTATTTTAATCTTCAAGACTTGTAGCAGCCTCTCCTTGCACATATTCTTGTCTCATGTCTCACTTTGTATGTATACTCACTGGATACCACGAGATAATCTAAAATTTAAACTTTGAGGAGGTTTTGGACTCGATAAAAATGGGCCTCATTGGACCCTTATGGAATGTAAAAAATGGGGGCGTCCATTTGGACTCACATGAATTTACATGCAGTAAAAACAAAATATGAGAAATTAAAATCTAATAAGTGTATGTATAACACAGATTTTATTATGAACTACACACACACAAGAAAAATAAGCAACTTTGGCCCTAAGTAGAAAACTAACCCAATTTCATTTCAAACAAAATGAAAATATGCTTATGTATAACACATAAAAGAGATGGAAAGAAAGACCAATGCCGCAAAAATCAAAAGAAAAGGAAATTTGACTATTTCATTTTTCTAGACAAGAGGCAGATAGTGCAAATCAGAGACACCTTTTAAATCAGATTTTAATATACTTAAACAAATGACCAAGAACTTCATCGAACCTACACTAGAAATGTAATTATTTTCAAATTTGAGAAAACTGGGGATACAAATCCCATGTTCGTGTTACTACATTCAGTCATAGTGCTTCATGGTTTAAGTCATGTCCTTTAGGAAATGGAAAGATAAAAGGTAGGGACATTTAATAGAGGACAAAACTAAATAGAAGAAGAAGGAGATGACAAGAAAATAGTCTATCGATCCTGGATTTAACATAGTCTATTTGAGAATATGATTCTTAACATAAATTAAATTATCAATAACAAGCTCAGAAAGATAATATCCCTTGGGTATACCTTCATGGCTAAGAACAAGTATGAACATCATTCATATGTAAAGAAATGAACTTTCTACATTACTAAGCATGTGAATGAAGAACATTTGAGTTATTTTCTTGAATGTGACCTTACAGAACTCTAAAAGTTTTAGGCTTATGAACAAAAATCAGACTATGCAAAATCAACATGAATCTTTAGATTTTAAAGGAAAAATCAAAACAAATAAAGATGAAACCAAGAATAGTGAATTAGACACCCAAAAAGAAAATTGTCGCAACAATACAACAATTCCTACTTTCATCATACAAAACTTATGACCTTCAAAGCCTCAACAACACATATCCCAACATTCTCACTTAGTTAGATTCCAAAATTAACAACTAAATCATGACTACATTAAACTAAGAGAAAACAGAAGCAAAAAAAATTCTATGTCACTGACTTGGAGGGAAAATAACTAACAATGATTGAAAATTAAAAGAATGGGGTGTTTACCTTTTTTGGAATACCAAATTAGGACTACGATCTTCGTCGGAGTTTGATTCTTCACCACCACTTACAAGGACACTTGAATTTCTTAGCCTAATAATTTGAGCTCAGAGATGAGTCTTACAGAACCCTTAATACTGAAATTCTTTTTGATAGAAAAATCCTACACTATTTTAGGGTTCCCTTTTATCCAATGATTGTCCCTTCACAGTTGATTTAGTAGGGTGTTTATAGGGAAAATCAGATAGAATTTGGGGTTGTGGATCGATGTGGAACATAAAAATAATCTCTGAATCAAAGGGTTACCAAGCAATCTAAAAAAATGGAAGGCATGGGTTTCAACTTCGAGCATATTTTCAAGAATTTGAATAGGGATAAGGTTAGGTAATAGCTGAACTCGTACTTCTTCTTACAAACTTAAAATTCAAAATTAATTTTGGGGGAATGATGTAAGAATTTTTGTAGGGATTTTGTGATACAAATCCTCGTGCTTAGCACGTGATTAGGATACAAATTTGAGAGATGAGTGAAGAAAATAGATGAAATCAGGGTTAGGTTTTTGTTGGGTCGATATTAGTTGTTGAAGTCGTTTGTTGTTGTATTATTATATGTTGTTGTTGTTGTTTAAGGAAGAAGGGTTAAAGACTTGGGTTGGATTGAGTCTTTAGTGGGATGGGTTGATTGGTGTTGGGACTGGGTATACTAAATAGGGGATGGTCAATTGGTAATTTGGGATTGAAGTGATTAAGAATTAGGTTGTTGGTTAAATAATTTAGTTTTTGGAATTTTAGTCAATTGTAATTAAATTTTAGCCATATTAAAAATTAATTGGTCAATTGCATTGCTATTATTCAAATTAATTTCAATTACGGGCAAATTTAATAAATTAGCTAAACTGAAACACAATCCGATATGGATTATCAAACAATTTAGTTCTGAGCTTCTTGATTTTAATAAAATCAAGTAAATACTTTTTCAAATGCTCCATTTTCAAGAATAAAATACATTTAAACCAAAATTTACCCATTTGAGCCAATTTTCAAGAGGGTTCTCGATTAAAATCAATTTTTTTGATAAAAATAATTATTTAAGTATCAAAACTATACGATCTCATGTTTTTGAATACGAAAATATAAAATTATTACTTAAATACCAAAATTAACCTAAATAAATATTTAAAAAGTCTTTATACGTTAAAACAGACATTTTAATTCTATTTAAAATCAAGGAAACTCATGGAAAGAAAAAATTAAGTGTCTAGCAATGTTGGTAACAAATGATACGATAGGTAATACAGAATTGAGTTCTTCAAGAAACCTAGGGTTGTTCGAGAAGATGTGAAATCTTGCATCTCTATCTATTCAATTCTTTGTCTTTTGGGGCCTAAATATGTGTTCACAATAAATTTTTATTGTGTTGAAAATTAACTGCAAGCAAAAATAAAATAAATAAAAGAGTAATTTTCTTTAAATGAATCTTGTGAGTACAATTTCGTGACTCTCTTGATTCTTCTCTCCTAAACTTAGAAATAATTCGAGGGCCCTCAGTAGCGTGTTTCTAAAACCGATGGATGATTTGTACTCCTAGAGACGTATTTTAATCATCGGAGATGTCGGAAAGTGTTTTGTCGCTTTGGAATAATCTCTGAGAAGAACTTCGTTGATTGCTTCTTGCAGGAACTTGATAGTCGATGCCGACGTTGTCAATGCTTGTCAAAGTTCTCTTTTTTGAATCTCACTTTTCCCACCCTTAGAGTGTGATGTTACCCCTTATTTATAGTTGTAGGGGGTACGCCTAGTTTCTTGTGATTGGTCGAAAACATGTCATTTGGGACACTTAATGCCTTTTGACTGGTTGTTGAATTTGAATGAGATTTCCACATCATTTGTACATGTGGCGGCATCTCATTAGTCTTAGATTTGACTGGGATGCCATGTCACTTGATGAGTTCGGGCTTCAAGGTGAGATGGACCTTGATGAGGAATAAAATGGGTTTATTATTTTTTTAAGCCCAAAATAATTTTAAACCCAATAAATTATGATCAAATTCAAATTTTATATAAATTTGATCAAATAAATTTTACGTGTCTACAAATGCCCCTTACTTCAAGGTTGGTCGACGTGCCGGCTTGCCGAAACTTGGCGGCGAGACTTGAAGTACTCATGAATGTGTTTTTATTATTGTGACTTCAAAGGTATTTGTTTCTCATTGGTGCATCCTAGTTAGACCAATACTTGCGAGTGGTCTAAAATTTTTGCCACATATTTTCACATAGCGAAAGTTCTTCTCTTGGTTAAGCATGAAATGAATGACCCTTAATATTTATTCAAGTCATTATACACTAGACAATATTGAGGCCTCTCCATATGGATTTTAGAAATAGGACCATATTGAGTAAATCCTTAATTTACTGCCCCTTGCATATTAGTAAAGATTTTTGAATTGAACTTTTGAATCAAACAAATATAAACTTTCCCTTGGTACTCAAGAAGAATCAATTTCTTTTCAAAGAAATCTTTCAAACATGGTAATTTTCTTTTAGCTACATGGAAACTTGAAATTCCCATGGATTTTTCTTCCAATCTTATTACAACCTCTCTTATATATGAAATTGAGATTTTCACCAAAACTTCTATATAAGATTTTCCCATGTAGAGAAAATTCACCAAAGCACTCGGTAGCCACAAAGAAAAGTGTTTGACTATGCTTGATTGACAGACTGTGACGCTGTGACCTTGCCCGATACGATTGAATCCACAAACTGCTCCTCGAGTAACTATAACTTTCATAGCATCCCGTTGCCTTTTGCTTGCTCAAACTTGTACGATTCCAATATGAAATAGCAACTAAACAAAAATTTGTAGCCAAGTTTAACCTGTGTTGCTATAGTTAATTTTTTATTTTTTCTTAACATTCAACTTCAGGTTCTCTTATTTTCCAACTTGTGCGTATCCATAATGGATAATCTCTATTCTTTTCTTGATCCTCAGGAACGACGTAGGGTGCTCTTGGTCCCCAATAATGACTTGTTTCAACGACCTCGAAATTTTATACCCTTGCCTTGAGATTGTGGAAAGCAACCCAGATTCGCATGCAAAACCCCTCACTTCAAAAATTTATTCTCTGGTGATTGGCGCCTTCCCATTTGTTAGAAAGTTGCTGGAAACTTCCCTCCATCTTACAGAATGGTCAACGACAGAAACTAAGGACGTCATGGACAACTTTTCGGGCAAAATTGTGACTGAAAAAGTTCTCCTTTTGAAGTCTTCTACACATCAAAATTTTATTGTTGCGAGCTCTTATAGCTTCAATGGGAGCCTTAGCGGTTGGCGTGTTCCTCCCTCCGACTTTGGGGAGGTTCGATATATATCTGGATACTGGGAGTGGATAGAAGACGTTCTTGCTCGTAATAAGGAGACCTTGGAGCACAACAAGACTTATGATGCCGTCTTTTCTTCATTCTTCACGTATGACCATAATGAGAATATGCTCCAAGCCTTCTATGAGAATTGGCGTCCATCCACCAACATAGTTTCTACTTTTATTGGAGAGCTGTCCATATCTTTATGGGACTTGAGAAACATCATAGGTCTTCATGTTCATGGGTCATTTTATGATGAATTTATTCCCTCGACTAAGGAGTTGACATATGTGGATGACAAAGGGAAGTCTTTTCTTCCTAGAAGTTGTTCACACTTATTTTCGGCATTCTACCATCTTTAAAAAGGTGTCATAGATGATGTCTTTTTTCTTGATTGAACTAATTTCTGATCTCGAGAACAAAGAAAATAAGTTGACCCTTCACAAAAGATGTCAAAAAATTAGACAATGCCAAGGATGAATCATGACCCATTGGGGAATATTGACATGAATTTTTTTACCACGAACCGAAGAAGAGAATGTCCCTTTTGTCGAGTTAGACGTGGAATAATCACTCAGAGATGAAATTTATTTTACGGCTTTCCTTGTATGTTGGATCTGTAAATTTTTACTCCCGTCCTTCTCCTCTTTTTGCTCTTTTTTCACAATTGAGCTTTCGGGAACTTTGGGGCGTCCATGGAAGAAGCTTCATAATGCATTGTGGAGGTGTCTAAATCATGAACGGCTTGTAGTTTTATAAAGTAAACTCGCGAGGCTACGTTCTACGTAAAAACCACGCTCAATTTACCTCCAGATTTGCCAAGGCATTGTTTCAAAATCAGACCTTCAGTTCTGTTTTGTCACTTTTTACTTGTTTTGTGTAGTCTTATGAAAACTCTCATGTCTTGACTTAGGAACATCAAAATTAGGAGCCATTTTTGCGTTGGAAACTAGACTCGTAGTTCTACATATCACATGGAAATCAGCATCAAATTACATCTGAGTCATCCCAGATATTGCTCCAAAAATGGCTTTCTAATCTTGGTTTGCTAGTTATTTTAGCTTTGCGCAGCGTCACGATAAATTCCATATCTCGACATGAAAGTATCAGAATCAGGTGATGTTTTTTGCATTGGAAAGTAGATTTGTAGAGCTATGTCTCGCATAGAAACCAAAATCAGATTACATCCGAATCATTTCAGATATTACTCCAAAAATGGTCTTCTAATCTTGATTCGCTAGCTATTTCAGCTTTGTGCAGCGTCACGATAAATTCCATATCTCGACATGAAAGTATCAAAATTAGGTGCCATTTTTTGCATTGGAAAATAGACTCGCAGATCTACGTTATATGTGAAATCTATCAGAAGAAAACTTTCATATTTTCTCAGGTACTTTTCCAAAATTGCAGCCTAAATCTTGTGTTACTCTACTTCTCATCAAATTTTGGATACTTCATGAATTTTATCTTCTACTTCAAATTTTGGGATGCATCACTTCCACAATATGTTGAAGGCCAGACTAGAGCAATATTTAAAGTACCATAAGTCTTTTTCTTATTGAGAAGACTTTATTGCTTGGGAGATAATAAAAAAACTTTTTGCCTTAAGGACGGCATCTTCAAAGGACTCCAAATATGCATTCAAGCTTCATACTTTTCTTTCTTTTTATTTTCTTAATTTATTTTTTTTTGGAGAGCCATTTACAGTTTAGACTCATGCGGTCCAGGAGTGATTTGACTTACAGTTTAAGCTCGTGCGCCAACAAATATTTTGACTTGCAGTTTAGGATCATGCATCAAGTAGCGATTTGGCTTGAAGTTTAAGCTCGCACGTTGAGGAGCGTTTTTGACTTGCAATTTAGGCTTGTGCATCTAGAAGCATCTTGACTTGCAGTTTAGGCTCGTACATCGAGGAGCATCATGCATTTTATGCTCGTGCCTTAAGGAGTATTTTGACTTGCAGTTTAGGCTCGTGCATCAAGGAGTTTTTTGACTTACAGTTTAGGCTCGTGCGTCGAGAAGCATTTTTGACTTGCAGTTTAGGCTCGTGCATCAAGGAGCATTTTGACTTATAGTTTAGGCTTGTGCATCAAGAAGCATTTTTGACTTACAGTTTAGGCTCGTGCATCAAGGAGAATTTTTGACTTGCAGTTTAGGCTTGTGCATCGAGGAGTATTCTTGACTTGCAGTTTAGGCTCGTGCATCAAGGAGTATTTTAGTTTGCAATTTAGTCTCGTGCGTCGAGGAGCATTCTTGACTTGTAGTTTAGGCTCGTACATCAAGGATCGTTTTGGGGAAGAATTCTTGCAATGTAACTTTCCTTCCAACCCTTTGTAATAGAGTATTGTTGTACTTCAATTTGGTATTTACTGCCCCCGTTGCTTGAAGCAGATTTACACTTGATCTTGTGTCGACTTTTAGAAGTTGGAGTTCAGAAGTTCTTTGACATTTTTTTCTTTTATGAGCGATCAATGTCCAAGTATCACCCTTCTTGCTATTGGATAAATCGTTTTGCATGGATTTGCTTGTTGTTTCTTCATGGTGGGAACCTCAAATAGGTCAAAGCTCCCAAATTATAGCATGATTATTCCCTCATATTTTGGTGATGCCACAGAGCACATGGGTTGTAGAACTTTTGAAATTAAACCTTTTTTATGGTCCAGTTCGGCGCTAACATGATTTACATCAACTGTATCGCCATCATCGATGATGATATTTTCCTCTTGTGTTAATGCCATGATCTTTTCCTTCAAGATAAAGCATTTTAAGGTGTGATGACCAACAATGCGGTGAAATTTATAGTATTGACGATTGTCGATTTTGTTTGATTCTTTAGGTCGCTTTGACTTAGGAAGCTCAATGACTTCTTTAGCTAAGAACTCATCAAGAATTTCAGGAACATCAGAGTTGGGGAAAGGATATACCCTTGTTTGTAACACTTTCAAGGTTGATTGATTTTTTACCTCTCACATTTGTTGCTTTGGAGCTTCCTCTTTTAACTTTTGTCTTGTAGAGGCCTTCGTAAAACTCACAGTTATCTTCATAGATTCCTCAATTTGGTCTTTAGATGAGTCTTTGAATTTTATGACTTCTTTCCTAGGATCAAAAATAGGTGATGTCATTCTATGACTTGCAATACTTAGCTCTATGTCATGAGCGCGCGTAGCTAATTCTTCAAAAGTTTGAGGCTTAATTCCTTAGAGGATATACACAAGGCCCCAACACATCCCTTGAATGCAAATTTCAATCGCAGAAGTTTCAGAAAGTTGTTCCGTGCAAATAAAGCTCAATGTTCGCCAACGATTTATGTAGTCCACTACAGGCTCATCTTTACTTTGTCTTGTGTTTGTCAATTCCATCATGCTAACCGTACGATGGGTGTTATAGAAATAATTTAGGAACTGACTTTCTAGTTGCTCCCAACAATCAATTGATCCGGACTCCAAGTCCATGTACCAATCAAAAGCATTGTCTTTCAAAGAGTAAACAAACTGCTTGACAAGAAGATCACCGTGTGTACCAGCACTACCACAAGTCTCAACGAAATGAGCGATGTGTTGCCTTGAATTTCCCTTTTGGTTAAATTGTTGAAACTTTAGCGGTTGATATCCAATTGGCATCGGTAAGCCCTCGATTCGCTTAGAATACGGCTTTAAGTATACTATGAAACTTTGTGGCGAGTCGCCATAGTATGCCTTGATGGTGTTTACAATCATATCTTGCAGTTATTGAACTGTTAGAGTAGCCACTGTAGCGGATCCATTATCACAGTGATTGTCACTTGACTTAATGAGAGATTCACCATTAACTTTTTCTTGTGATGTTAGATTATAATTTGACTCTCCAGGATTGTAGAGATCTAACTTGCTCATAAGTTGGGCGATTTGATGATCTTTCTTATCAACAGACTTCTTCAAGGCTTCAATGATTTGCTCCATCATTGCAAACTTCTCATCAATGTCAACTGTATCAACCATAAAGGTGTTGACTTTCACTGAAGTTGGAGAATTATTAAGTCTTCAGATTCTCCAAAGTTGCAGACAGTTTCAGACGGCTATCTGATAACATAGATGCAAAGTTGCCCCCAGGGATTGTAGTTACAGTCAAAATTTGAGATTTTCTCCTTTTTGTCATCTCCAAAAAGGTGAAGTATTGGGATTCATCCAAAGTACAAGCGTTAAGATTGCATCGATTGATGAAGCAAACAAGTGTGATCTTAGTAGACGAGGCAGTAGTAGATTTCTTGCACGAAACTTCATTAATTTTTTTGAAGTCCATTGTAGTAGTTGAATTTGTGATTTTTCAATTTGTAGAAGGAAGAGATGAAGAGCAGAACTGGTCCCACTGGGCGTGCCAAAATTTGTTCGCAACAAATTTTCGTTGTGCTGAAAACTAACTGCAATCAAAAATAAAATAAACAAAAAAGAGTAATTTTATTTAAATGAATCTTGTGAGTACAATTCTGTGACTCTCTTGATTCTTCTTTCCTAAACTTAGAAATGATTCGAGGGCCTTTAGTAGCGTATTTCTCGAATTGATGGATGATTTGAACTCTTAGAGACGTATTTCAATCGTCGAGGATGTCGGAAAGTGTTTGGTCGCTTTGAAATAATCTCTGAGAAGAACTCTATTGATTGCTCCTTGCAAGAACTTGATAGTCAATGCCAACGTTGTCAATGCTTGTCAAAGTCCTCTTTTCTGAATCTTCATTTTCCCGCCCTTAGAATATTATGTTACCTCCCTATTTATTGTTATAGGGGGTAGGCCTAGTTGCTTGTGATTGGCTGAAAATATGTCTTTGGGACACTTAGTGCCTTTTGACTGGTTGTTGAATTTGAATAAGATTTCCACATCATTTGTACATGTGGTTGCGTCTTATTGGTCTGGGATTTGACTGGGATGCCACGTCACTTGATGAGTTTGGGATTCAAGGTGATATGGACCTTGATGAGGAATAAAATGAGTTTATTATTTTTTTAAGCCCAAAATAGTTTTAGACCCAATAAAATATGGATCAAATTCAAATTTATATAAATTTGATCCAATAAATTTTACGTGTCTACAATATGTATTTTGGACTTTATTTTTGTTGCAGTTAATGTGTTTCTGTCGTCTTTGCTATTACAAACTTGTAAGGGGATTTCTAATCTCTAATTACTAAAGAGTTCTTCAATGTCAAATGTGACACTAGTTCAAAATTCACAGAAAAGTCACAATCTCCTCCAATGTGGAATTAGATATTAAAGTTGGTATTGAGAGCAAATCAATGAGATTTGAATGTGACATTACTTGTTCCATACAAGTAATCCTCAAAGCAATGATCAACAACATTGGATAAGCTAGCCCAAGATATTTCCCTTCATGTTTACTATCTTGTCTTTTGCAGAAAAGATAAATGGTGTCAAGTACCAAATATCTTTTACTCTTGTTTTTGGGTGTGTTTGGTATGGTGGAAAATGTTTTTCTATTTTCCCTTGTTTGGTTGCAATAAAATGTTTGGAAAACATTTTTCACAACAACTCATTTTCCTCAATTTGAGGGAAAATGACTTCCCTCATGGGCCAAGGGAAGTCATTTTCTAGAAAATGACAAATGTGACTTATGACCCCACCCCCACCCCTCTTCCCCACCCCAATAACACTCATATTCACATGACTCAAAAAATTCACATTTCTCAAAAATTTACATTACTCGAAAATATTTTTCACTGTTCTTTGCTTCAATTTTTCACTGCTTGAAATAAAAAATAGTGAAGCCCAAATTTTTTTCATTTCCAATGTTCGTTGAATGTATTGTAATTTTCATATGCGTAGAGGAATACTTACCTATGTTACTTTTGCTAATTGCATATTTCATTTTGTCATCGATGTAACTTGTTTCACGAGGTTGAATAAGCTTGTCGTTCCGTTATATTTCTATTGATTGTAGTATCTTGAGATTGTCCTGACAAAATATTGAAAAGTGTCTTCTATATTTGCTAATTAATAGTTACTTAAATTTAGTGATTGTAATATTTTAGTATTTGATAATGATATTATTTGTTATGCTTACCAATTAAACACTAGAAAATATTTTTCTAAAAAATAGTCTTTACTCACCAACCAAACACCCTAAAATATTTTTTGAAAAATATTTTTCACTGACCAACCAAACATGAGAAAATAAGTAGAAAACCAACTTATATTTCAGGAAAACATTTTCCAAGAAAACATTTTCCATGGAAAATATTTTGCATCATACCAAACACACCCTTTGTGTCTTAGGTTTTTTTGGATATATCAGCGAGGCTAAGAAATAGAAATTGTAATATGATTGTCAATTTCCTTAGTTTTGTTGCTCGTGTTGTGGTAGAGGTGAGTTTTATCTAACCCGCTCATATCTTATCTGATCCAATTATATTTGATCTGATTTAACCCGTTTATTTGCCAATAGTATTAGAGTGCTTGTTTTCTTTTTTGAACCCACTTCTCGAGATTCTGCCTCTGCCACCGATGAAACTATGCATATTAATTTATTATGTTTTGTAATTTTTATATTTTGTGAATAGAAAAAATTATCCCTATATTTTTAGTAATAGAGGTGCAATTTAGTTACGGGATGTGAATTTTCCTATTCTCTTTAGTCTATAAATCAGCAGGCCCAATTTCAAAATAAAAAAGAACACAAGCTATAACACAAGCTCCCCAGTTCCATTGGTGGAATAAAAAGGGACACATAACTAGCCAGATCCACCTTTCTTTTGTTTATACATGACGACTAATATGAAGTACCTATGAAGTAATATTTTTGAGTCATGATAGATTAAATCAAATACATTTGTAATTGAGTCATGATAGATTACATCAAATACATTTGTAACGTTTGTAGTCAGGAATCAAATATGGGAATGGTTGACCAACTCAAGCGTCATGGAGTTGTTATATTTCCATTCAAAATCCTTTTTTTCTCCAATAATTTGTGTTACACCAACGTCTGGATTTCTTTAAGGGAAAAAGAAAGAATAAAAATAGAGATGGAGAAGAAAGGATCCTAATTGCTGGAATTGTCGCATGCGCGCGGATGATGGAATTTAGTAACGTGGAACAGGGGACTTGACTAGTACTACCTCACATGATGTTAGACCTCACATTGAGATATCATTTTCCAACTTAGATGTAATACTAGCAAGACCTAGAAGAAGAAGAAGAAAATATTTTAATATAGTGTTGTTTCCATTTTGAACTAAGTTCTGTGGTTCCTTTTCCTTTTGGATGAAAACTAAATACCCATTTTAAGTAAAAAGTAGGAGCAACTAATTAGCCTCTCCTTTTCTCAAGTTCATCCAAACTCATGTTACAAGCGAAAAATGTGTGCATGAAGAATATTCTCGATGGTAAGTTGGTGGCAAATTAGGCCAATGTCTTATCACTTCCTCTTTTTTACATGTTGATTCTGCCAGCATGTTCTTCTCAATTTGGTTCTCCTTTTAATTTTTTTTAACTTCACCTTCTAACATCCACATCCCATGCCAGAACACCTTATGGTCTCATTTCAGATGGCCCCTTCTCTTCTGTCAGAACACTATTGCAACAATATGGTCAATCAGCGTGTGCCTAACATTTGAAGCAAATTGCACTAAAATAACATGCATAACAAGGCTTGAAATAATGCACAATGTTTGATTCAAGAAAAGAGTAGGAAAAACAGAACAAGTGAAAAATCTGATCTGATTTAGTGGAGCACGTACTTTTTTTTATTGTGTCATTTATTCGATATATGATGATTTTAGATTTTGGTTCACTTGCTAATCTTTTTTCTTCCTTCATATTTTATTTCAGAACAAGTGAAAAATATGAGGAATTGACTCAAAATATAGAGATAACATGTCAAATGGTCACTCAACTTAATAGTTAACTTGAAAAGTCACTTAATTTTATTTTATAATTTAAATGATATTTCATCTAGAAATCACTCAATCAATTTAAATAATTGTTTCATTAGATTTTGTTGAAACTGAATTTTTATTTTCAGCTATACTTTTAAGAAATAATAAAATATCCATTTTAACTATTTGTGGAGCCCGTTTGAATTTTTATGTTAAGACAATCAAAAGAGTTTTCTAGAAAAATTTGTAGAATTAGATAAAAATAATTTTTAAGTATTTTTTAGTCAATAATTCTTTTAAGTATTTTTATAGTGTTTGAATAAAATATAAAATAATATAATAAATGTGTTCTTAAACACTTGCTTTTAATTCAAAATAATAAACATTTGTCAAAAGTCAACTCAAACAAATAAAGTGACTTTTTAAATGATTTATCCTAATGCGGTTTCGGATTAGTCGAATTTCAATGTGAATATCGAATACCAAATAAGAAACAAAAAAAGTGAGCTATCCTAAATTGAATGATTTTATATTCTAAGTGGATTATTTTAAATTAAATGACTTTTAAATTATAAAATAAAATTGAGTAAATTTCGGACTGAATTATCCTATGTTTGAGTTACCGCGTCTCAGATATTATCTCAAAAAATCTGATGTTCGGCACTGATTCGGCCTCTTTCATAGAGAAAACTGATAGGGTTGGCAGAGTGTTTACCTTATACTCTTTTTCTTCTCCCGTTTGAAACAATGGGTCCCATATCTCCAAACACTCTTCAAGTGGACTACTTATGGTTAATTATTGTCCATTTATTTAGAGAGAATATGCTAAACGTGTTCTCCTAAATTCCTTTTTTTTAAGTTGTAAATTTGAACTTTGTTTTGTTTTCCTTACACTTCTTGGCTAATAAGAATTAAAATTTACTTGGCTCGCTATTGATTGATGCGTTCAGTTCACATTCCACATTTACAGGATGTCAAGTAGCATATACGTGAGATTTGAATTTATATTTTTGTGGTGGATTTGAATTTTTATTTAGAGAATTTGAAAAATAAAAATATAATAATTCAAATTTAAATTTGAAACCTCAACATAAAATTTGAATTGCGTACCTAAATCATTGAGCTTTTCTCTATTCTTATGTTCAAGAAATTTCAAATATCTCTCTTTACATATATATATATATATATATATATAACTTTTTGTCCAGGAAAATTCGGTGAATGCCCTCGTGATCCCCTAGATCCACCGTTGTCCTTCCCTCTATTAGAGACTTCCTATAGGTTCATTCGATAGTTTATGACTTGCGGGTACAAATAGTGTTGGTCTCGAGGGGCTTGGTGCATTTCGAAACATTAGAACAAATATTAGAATTTCAAAATTAAGAATTGACAAAGTTAAAGATGTGATTAAAATTCAGGGTTCAGATTTGATTTGAAAGTTTATGTTTCTTTCCGATTCTGTAGAGCCTTGGAGTCACATCATCGGAATTTGAAGCTTTATATATTTCATCTGCACTTTTGACATTCGAACATATTTATGACTTATGATCATTTGAAATATTTATTTTTATCGTTTATTAATATAAATCAGATTAAATTAAATTACCATCCGTACTGAATTAAATAATTATCACTATAATTGAAAAAAAATGTAGATCGGACATAAATAATTAAAAGTAAATAAGATGATAAAAATGTAAAAACCTATTATATAGTGAATGTCAAGATCTAATATGATCCAATTGATATCTATCAGGATTTGAAGTATCTGTCTTTTAGTCAGAAATTAGGAATATTTTTTCCCATAAATAGAGGGGTTTTGTTCATTGTATAATTAATAATATGATGATCTCCCATCCTTCAAGAGAGATAAAAATTATTCTCTCTATTCTCTCAACTCTTAGTCTTCTTTTTTATTCTATTATTTTATAACATGTTATCAACACGATGCTCTAACCAACTGAGTAATTGGATAATAGTATAAAGTCGTGTTGGTTTCTTACATTCCTACGTCCAGGTAACAAATTAAAACAAGGTTTGTGGCTTTTTTAACTTTATCTTATCATATGGTCAAACACAAATAAAATAATAATATAATTCAACAAGCTCTACTTTCTCTGTATTTGATTTACTTTTTAAAAGGCCACTTATCTGAATTCGGTGGAAGAATTGAATTAATTATGACTATTTTTGTTATAAAAAATGTTGATTGAGTCTTAATTTTTCAATCATGAACAATTAGTTTTAGTATTATTCAGTTTGTGTATATATATTATTCAAAGTATCAGAATTTTGTTAGTCACGAGACTCTCTGTCAAACAAGGTGAGATTATAAATCTAAAGGATTAAGGTTATTAATTCATTATATTATTGGTTTTTTGTTACTAATGATATAATTATTATTGTATATAATTATTGTTGGATTTGAGGAAAAATAATTGGTTTGAAACCATTTATGTTTTAAATTTATTCCTCAAGAATAATATTATCGAAAAGGATGATAATATATTGGGTTCAAGTCCCATCGTTTTATGCCTAAGACACCTTTAGATATGGATAAGATATTGAATTTGAATCTCAATACACCATATTGATGATATAATGATGGCTTAGGTAAACCAATATCTTTTTGGTGAAAGACATGAAATTTATCTCATTAAATATGCTTCATTCCTTGAATTGAATGTGGTGCAATAAATCATATATATATGCCTCAATTTATTTTTGTAGTAGCTATCATAATTTGATATGCTTAAGGCATGATTATATTCTATATTTCTGGAGAATGAGAAGCTTATTAATGCAAACATGCACTTGATTGTGATGGTATTACAACTCACCTCCAAATGAGGCAGAATAACTGAGAAGGATTATTTCGAAATCTACTTTTAAAGTAGTAAATCTGAAATTTATTCATGTAATAATAAATCTGAAATTTATTAAAGAGAAAAGTACATGTCATGGTAAACTTGAAGTTTATTAGAATAAAAGTTCTGATATGAACGATTGTGATATCTCGAAGATGTGCATATTGAATATTAGACATGTATTGAAGAACTAGAAGATTCTTCAAGAATCGATTATGTCGTTTGTTCTCATGATAAGTTGGTTGGACCAACTAATTTTGGGATTGAATCCCTTAAAATCTGAAAAGTATAAAAGGTGAATAAGGGTCCTTCACCTATCATGTGATATGTTGAAAAGATGCATCAATAAGATGATCTGTACATTCATGGTCAACCTGCAGTTTGACATTCATTAAGTTGCTGCTTAATAAAATTGAGTTAAGGGCATAATTTTCAGATTGTATAATCAAGACAATGATGATGGTTTGGCATTGAATGCCTTCGATAAATAGCTAAACCATTGTTAATGAAAACAAAGCTTCATGTGTTGGTTTGAAATATGATATGTTGCATTAGACCAACAAATTATGATTATTTTTCCCTCTCAATTGGTTCAAGGTCAGGAACCAACTATTTCATCTAATAGTTTTAATGTGCGGTATATGATTAATGAATGTACCATAATGCACAAAGATGGACTCTCTAAAGTAAATTGAGATATATGTTAGTTTTCCTAACATAAGGGGGGGATTATAAGCAGCTATGAAGTATGTTAGGAATTATCATCAGATCCTCTTCAAAGGATAATTCAAGTCAAATGCTGAAAACATCTCATATTAAGCTGCAAGTGCTCCTATTTTGTATCCCAAAAGGACAAAGTCTATGCATACGTAAAGCGTGGTAGATCAATCGGTTCCAAATGAAATAATCCTTAAATGAATAAGGAGCGAATAATCATAATAAGAAGACAATGTGCGCTTGAAAAGCCTATGGCATAACACTTCATGAAACCTTATAAGAGGTTCAGGAACCTAAAAATAATGAAGTGATGAGATCTCAAAATGTTATGTCGCATTGTGAACTAATACAAAATGAGAAATCGTCGATGAAAGATTACGAGGATCTAAATTCTACGTTAATTTAAGCATGCTGACGTAAAAACATTTATCAAGTAACCTGAAAGGATGCATTTTGGTAAGCGTAAAACCTATTTAATTTGCAGTCCAGACACTTGAAGATATCACACTTGACTTGTTGGATATTGTTACTTGACAAACATCCATATAAAAATTCCCAAAGGATTCAAAATACCTTAAGCATATAAAGTTTTTGGAAAACTTTTTATTATCCTCATAAGATATAATTTGATGATTTGAGTATCATTGAAACTCTTGGAGAGTTTTCAAAAGTAATAGAGTATTTGCTTAAATAAGAAACATGCGAAAATTGAATAAGGATCTATTCCGACCTCAAGAAAAGAATGAGGAACTCATTGGTTATGAAGTACCATATCTTAGTGCAATTGATGCATTAATGTATCTTGCAAATACTACAAGGCCTGATATAGCCTTTTTTTTAGTTAATTTGTTAGCAAGTTTGCAGTCCCGATCGTATTGGTCATGCTGATTTTGGGTACTTATCTGACCTACATAAAGCTCGGTCTCAAATTGACTATGTGTTCATATGTGGTGGTACTGCAATATCTTAGAGATAACAAAGCAGTGTATCGTAGCCACTTCATCAAATCATGCTGAGATAATAGCTATTCATGAAGCAAGTCGAGAATGGGTATGGTTGAGGTCCATGATACATCTCATTCGAGAAAAATATGGTGTGAAATATGACAATCTACCCACAATTTTATACGGAGATAATGCATCATGTATAGCACATCTTAATGGAGGATTCATAAAAGGAGATAGAACAAAGCACACTTCATCAAAGCTTTCTACATACATGAGCTACAAAAGAATGGTGATATCAACGTGGAACAGATTCGTTCAAGTAAAAATGTGGCTGATTTATTCACCAAGTCTTCTCCAATTACAACTTTTAAGAAGATGGTGCACAAGATCGGGATGCAAAGGTTCAACGATGTTCTCATTAGGGGGAGTTAATACGCTGTGTACTCTTTTTCCCTTACGAGGTTTTGTCCTCCTTGTAAGGTTTTTAATGAGGCAGTTGATATATGTATTGTTAAAGATGTGTACTCTTTTTCCTTCATTAGATTTTTTTTTCCTACTAGATTTTTTCTAGTAAAGTTTTAGCGAGGCACATTATCTATCTAGACATTCAAGGGGGGTGTTATAAATGTATTTACATTATAGTGAATGTATATCAAGATCTAATAAGATCTAGTTGATATCTATCAGGATTTGAAGTATCTGTCTTTAGTCAGAAACTAGGAGTATTTTTTCTATAAATAGAGGGGTTTTGTTCATTGCATAATTAATAATCTGAAGATCTCTCATCCCTCAAGAGAGATAAGAATTACTCTCTCTATTCTCTCTACTCTTATTCTTCTTCTTTATTCCATATTATTTTATAACAAAACCAAAGGAAATGCGAGTTTTTCACCCTTAACAATGGCTTTTCAAAATATCTCAAAAAAAAGGCGTCTCTTCAAAATTAGGACTTCTAAGAAAAAAGAACAGAGAATTAAGACATTTATTAAAAAAAAAAAAGGAATACAGAAGAAAGAGATAAAAGAAAAATTCAAATATAAAGACCATATTTACATACCTGAGACTCTAAAAAGAAAAAGAAAGGCTTAAATCATCAATGAATTTTTAAAATTATTCGAATAATTCACTTAGACGCCTCAACTAAGACTTATACCATAAGACACTTAAATATTAACAAATATGTACCTATTATACACAAAATGACAACTAACTCTAAAATGATCGTGTGTGTAACTCACATGCAATATGCTAAAATAGTCCCAAATAAAACTAGAAAAATTTACATAAGTATGCATCCTAACTTTCTATTATTACATAAAATCTCATCTACCAAAACTAATTACAAATATCTCATTTTTTACACTTTCTCTCTTCAACCTCCATATACATATCCATATACACATCACACCTCCATAATTTATGTCTAAAATCAAGCAACCATAATTAAGAGATTACAAGGTTTGAATTTACAAACCTTATCTTATCAAATTGTTGAACATCATCATCTTCAAATTATTATTGAGGTTAGTTTAATTTTTTAATTTTTTTTTATTTTACTAAATCAAAAATCTACGAGTTATTTGTTGCATGTGTGTAATTTCCAAACCTTAAGCATAGAAATGGAGTCTAGTTCGAGTTTTAGAGAAAAAAGATCAAAACACTGAAATGATGCCGCCAAGATGAAGAAGCTGAGGGAAGTTACCCGTACAAGCTCTAAAAAGTCCGTTGCTAAACCTTCAAGTAAGATAAAAAGTGAAGAATCATCACGACCGCATATTTCAAAGGTATAGTGATTTGTTGATGAATCTGTATTTTTTGTCGATTTATGCATTCTTATACATTGTTATATAGGAGCGTTTTGTTGTTATTTCAACCTTATATATAAATTAGTTATGTATAGTGTTAGAGACGTCTTCTTATACATTAAATTTGTTATATATACCAATAATCGAATACTTTTATCTGTAAATACTGCATATTTGATTTCATCCATAAATCGATTTTCTTCCATGGTCTGATTACTTAGTAAATTCATGTTGTTAGTTTGAACTATGATACATAGCGAGTTATGTATATATTTGTAGTTATGTTATTTGTTGGACGTTTAATTTCAACTCATATACATAAATCTGTTATGTATATGTATTGAAACAATTATTGTTGGGTTGTTTAATTTCAGGTGATATACATTACAGAGTTATCTATATGTTATGCATCAATAGTGTTATACATAACACAGTTATGTATATGACTCTGTTAGATAAGACGAGTTGTGTATATTTCAACCTATATACATAGCAGTGTTTTGTATATGAAAGAACATTAGACATATATATGATGTTATCTTT
Source organism: Capsicum annuum (assembly GCF_002878395.1). Lineage (NCBI taxonomy): Eukaryota > Viridiplantae > Streptophyta > Magnoliopsida > Solanales > Solanaceae > Capsicum > Capsicum annuum. Next base: position 286,230 of record NW_025846648.1, on the reverse strand, counting down.
ATATTTTCAAGTTGTGTTTCATATTGTTATGTATATATGATGCCTAAGATGTATATTTTGGAAACCTATATGTATAAGGGTTAGTGTTCACTGTTGTCGTGTTCTTCAAATTTTATAGGAACCCATTTTTTTGTTTCAATTTTTTCATACTTACATAGTAATATTTCTTTTATATATAGACTAGATAATAAAAAATTTCGTAGACTTATATAGTAATTTTATTTTTTTACAAGTCTTTTTTTTCGTTTTAAAATTTTCTATGTCCCTTTTATTTTACAAGAGCCTTTTTTCTTTGCTTCTAAAATTTTCTATGTAATTTATGTGATAAATTTCTTTTTATGAGTATATTTTTTAAAAAATTTACATAATTAAGAGATTCATTAATCACATTGATAAGGTATAATATTGAATAATTATTAGACTTGATTTATTTCCTTAATATCATTTTGGATAATTATTCAATTTAAATTTTTTCCTTAAATATTATTTTAAATAATTATTAGACTTGATTTATTTTCTTAAATATCATTACGGAAGTTAATTATGATACATAAGTATATTTATGTATATTAACGATCAGTTATGTATATGAATAATTAAAATTCATTTGAGAAAAAAAATTATTAAAAAAATCAGAAGAGATGATAATTAAAAAGAAACGTGGTGAAATTTATAAAAATTGTCCAAAAAACTATGACACGTGACACATGGGCCTCATCTACTATAAAAAAATGAATTTTCATATTTAAAAAGTAAAAATTTATTTCCAGTCCTTAATAATTCAAAAAATAAATGAATTAAAAAAAAAAGGTAAATTTTCAATCCCCAGCCACCTAATCTTTTGCCCTTTCTTCTTTTTCTCCAGTCATCCACCATCCCCGAATTCTCCTGTGAGATCACCTTTTATTTTTCTTCTTATAATAAACTATTAGAATCTTCTATTATATAAAAGAGGTGGTTTCGATCAATTCTTATACAATTACCAAGAAATTCATTCACTCCCACTTAATTACATATCATGCTTCAATATATAATAATTCTATTATTTCATCATAATGGTTTAAATATTTAATATATTCTATTAATTTATATTAATTAACTATAACTACATATTGAAAGTAAAATTTTTCTATTTATTTAAGAGTAAATACATAATTAACCACTGATCTTGTCTGAAATTTTCAAAAAGACACCAAAACTTTAACTTCGACCAATTACCCCACGAATCTTCTTTATTTCGTTGCAAATACATCATTTTGACCCTCTACGTGTATACACGCACCACAAGCGCGAGAAAAGGCAAAAATTAACTTTTTTGACCAATTAGAAGCTGCCACGTGTAAATATTTAGTATACAATTTATATTCTTTTTTAAAATTAATATTTATTTATTTTTTAAAATTATTTCATAACCCTCCCCCCACTCACCCCACTATCGCAACCCCACTCATCTACCATTGTCTTCTTCCCCAACTTCTTCTTCATCACCATAACTCAACAACAACAACAATTACAACAACAACATCAATTACAACAACAACAACATCAATTAAAGCAACACCACCACCACCATCATCACCATAATTTTAAAAAGGAAATGTGATGTATAACCTCCATTTTAATGGAGCTTTAAGCTCCATTTTAATGGAGGGAATTGAACGGGAATGGGGAAGGAGGTTTTGGACGAGGTGGGGGTGGGAAGGTGGGGTGGGGTCATAAATAAAAATGAAGCTTAAAGCTCCATTAAAATGAAGATTGTACAAGAGCTTTAAGCTTCATTTTAATGGAGGAAACTGGACGCAGGGGGAGGGGGAGCTGTTGACGCGGGGTGGGGTGGGGCAAGAGGGGGGTGATAAATTAAATAAAAAGGAAAAAATTTATTAAAAAATAAATAAAATATGAAATTAAAAATATTTGACACGTGGCTGCACCTGATTGGTGCGTGCATACACTCTCTTTATTGTGACTGAGATTCAGCTAAAAATAGTGTATTTGCAATGAAATAAAGAAGAATCGTGGGGTAATAGGTCGAAGTTAAAGTTTAGATGCCTTTTTGCAAAACTCGGACAAGATCAGCGATGTAATTATGTATTTACTCTTTATTTAATTGGCTATCATGTCCAAAACTAATTTGCTACCACGAATCACAATAATTAATAACGTAAAATATTTAAAAAAACATATAGCAATTTTATTGACTCTCATTATTTTAGCAATGCCACATAAATTGAGATAAAAGAAAAAGTACTGCAAATCATAATAGTTAACAATTTAAAATATTTACAAGATATATAAAAATTTTAGTTGATTCTCAAAATTGTATCGAAGCCACATAAATTGGGACACAAGGAATAAATATATTATTTGATAATTACGTAAACATTATTATAAATCACAATAATTAACAAGTTAACATACTTTTTGAAAAATAGATAAAAGTTCTATTCAACTCTCAAAATTTTATCGGTGCACCATAAATCATGACAAAATAAAAAATTATCTTAATTAATTTCAACTAAATATTTAAAGTAAATCAATTTTATTATTTTAATTGACTTTTATATAGAAAATTAATCTTTTTATTTATTTTAGTAAATTTAAATTTTAAAATTATTTTTTTCTTATATAGAAATACTAATATTTTAACTTAACTTTAAATTTTTAAAGTACAAAATTAATAAATTTAATTTAATAAAATAAATTTCTAATGAATATTTTCTTAGAATTTGTGTTGGGTCAATATGTATCGAGTTAAAAAGAAATAAAGAAAAATATATAGAAAAATTTTATTATTGTGAAAGATAAATATAATGCACTGTCCAATAATATTTAATAATATCATATTTTGCATATGCAAATATAGCGTCCCGTATTTAATTAATATACTATTTAGGTGAATTATTGATGATTACTATTGGATATAATAAAATTATATTAATTTTTATAGTAATAACATAATTAATCGTTCTTAGTTAATTATTATGAGTCATCTAGGTATTAAGAAAATAAATAATATTTAATAAAAAAATAAAATAGACATAAAATGCAAAATTAACTCTTAATGTTTTAAATTAAATTTTCGTCTTTCGAACGATGATTTTACTATATCACTCCTTACTATAAGTCATTTATGTATTAGAAAAATAAGAATAACAAAATGATATGTCAACATAAAATATTTGATTGACTATCAAAATTATATTAGTGCCACATAAATTGGGACGGGGCAGAAGATCATATAAAGCAACATATATTATTTGAAAATGAAATAAAAAGTACTGTAAATAATAATAATTAACAAAAAAAATTTAAAAATTGACTGATTTCTGCTGCTTCAATCGTGATTTTAATGTATCACCCGCAATTAATTATTATAAGTCACTTATGTATTGAAAAAATAATAATATTAAATCCACAATTTTACTATATAATATATATATATATATATATATATATATATATTATATGTATATATTTACTATGAATAAAATTTTTCATGATATTTTTTTTAAAATAAAAAATACTACAAATACTCAAAGGGCAAAAGAGTAAAAACACACAAGAGATAAATATAGAGAAATCAAGAAGCACCAAATGGATTATTAACATTTGTAACATTCAACACATTTCTAAATGTTTCCAAATTCTTCTTGAATCAACACATACACATAATAAAAATAATAAATAATAATAATTACATTTTACTATATCACCCCTAATTAATTATTATAGTCATTTAAGCATTGTGCTACATAAGTTGAAATAGAAAAAATATTATAAATCACAATTATAAAAAATTTAAATTATTTTAAAAAAATATAATTTGCTATCTTTGACACAAAACTCTAGACAAGGAGAGTAGCATATATTATTCAAAAATTACATAAAAAGTATTATAAATTACAATAGTTAACAACTTAAAATATCTACAAACAATTTAATATGTTATATATTTCAAAAATATTACATGAAAAATACTAAAAATAACAATAATTAACAACTTAAAAAATTTAAAAGATATAAAATATTTGGTCGACTCTTAAAATTATATTAATGTCACTAAAATTGGAGTAGAAGAAAAGTATTATAAATCACAATAATTAAAAACTTAAATTATTTTTAAAATATAATTGACTTATCAATGCCACAAAAATTTGGACAAGAAAAGTAATGTCTATTAATTTGAAAATTACATAAAAAAATATCATAAATTACAATAATTAACAACTTAAATTATCTAAATACATATTAAAATAACATATATTGAACTCATGCTTGATTCCGGATGAATCCTAGAAAACATATGCTATCCTTTTAAATATATCAAAATTGAAAAGATAAATAAATATCTTAATGTTGGGCTCGTGCTGACATGGGTCAGGCTCCTCTAGTATATATATATATATAAAGGAGATTTATAGGCATGCTTATGTGGCATGCCTCATAGATCAAGAAAAATATTTATTTTTTCTCCTATTTTTGAGTTTTTTTTTTCAATAGTTTCCAAGTCATAGTATTTATGAATAAAAAAAACTGCACATTGAATAAGAAAAATGAATGCTTATTAAGTGGGCAATTTATTTTTGCCTATTCATATTCTATTTTTCATACCATATATAATCTTCTCATTTTTGGGAAGGGTCTTGTGGTATGTTTTTTCTCTTCTCTTTTATTTTCTTCTTTCATTTTTGTTTTAATTTTGTTTTATATCTTTGATTTTAATATATATTATCATCATCTTATAAAAAGGATGATGAAGATGAAGAAGTTTGATATGAAGAGGTAAGCCAATAATTTATTTTATCAATATCATTTAAATTTTTGTAAGATTTATTTTAATTTTCATGATTCAAGTTTTAATTTTTTTGAAATTGTTAAATTTTGAGAGGGTCTCATGATATATTTTTCTTTTTCAAAATATTCTGTCCTTCTTTTTTGGGATTTTTCCTCTTTATTTATTTATTTATTTATTTTAACTAGGCCAAAAAATGTGTAGATTCAATTAATCAACTTTCACCTGCCATTATAATTATCTTCTATCTCTATATAACATCATCATAAACATATAGCATTTCACAATATTGTCATATGTGTACGAATGTGTGGCTTAAATCTCATTCTTGATATGTTTAGTATTTTTATTGGCATGTTTTATTTTTGATTGTCTTTGATTCTGTTAATATTTAAATTATAATGCAACTATGGATATTGATCACAAAGATCTAATCTCTCCCTCTTTTTGCAGGTTACTTATTGTCAAAAAAATAATTTATTTTTAAGTTGGAACCGCTTATCCAATGCAAGATTTAGTAATGCAAATACAATTTATTCGGTTAAATATTAAATTTTTCATTTGTTCACAAGTTTAAATTTGTTGTTGGAGGGTCTACTCCTTAATCAGACACTGTTTTGAGCTTTTGGTGTAAAAAAACTTTAGTAGGAGTGATATCTTCGAATGAATCCTATCCGGTGCGAATCCGCATTAATCGAACTCGTATGGAGGTTTCAAATACTGAATGAGAAACTTAAAAAAAAAAAAAAACTTATCGCGGAAGGTTTTTAGGTCAAATGGGTTCGTAATTATCCAATATTGAGATGGTACATACTTTTCGATTTTTAGAGAATTCAAATGAAATATAAATAAAAATATTAACTTATCAAATTATTGTTCTCCATAGCTTTTACTTGATGCTAGGCATTTCAACAGTCTCTCTTTATAAAGAAAAAGATCTTCTCCAACTTTGTTCCAATATATATGTTATAGGGTAAGACTTTAGTCATCCTTAATTATTGTTACAATTCATTAGCTTGCTATGATGGGCATATACCGCTTACATTATTTTATAGCATTCTTCTTTATGTCATTTTTTGAAACGCTTAAAATTTTAAAAAAGACAAATATATATAAGAGGTGATGTGGCTATTCTTTACGACCTCCAATTGTATGTATCTTTTTTCTTAATTTTTTGATATTGTTGTCTCCATTTCACTATATAATGATGACATAATAATCTATTTTAAAGTATGTTTATTTTTTTAAAATAATTTATTTAATAAGTCATTTTCATAACTTACACCACTTCACATTCCCATGACTTCTATTCTAATAATATCCATTAATTTTGTGCCTTTAACTCACATATTACCATCTTTATAACTCATACTCTTAAAAATGTTCATTACTCAAGAAAATTAAGAGTTGTAAATGGATAATTAAAGATCATTATATACAATATTTTAATTCTATATAAAAAGTCATGTATAGTTAATCTTGTAAGGTGTACACTTCAGAAACATATGGAGAAGGAAGTTATGAAATGTTGGAGAAAGTTTTGAATTTTGTTGATAATTTGGTGCGGTGCAGAGGAATTATGGATATTTACACAAAGATCTACTTGATTTAATTTTTTCATTATTTTTTGTTTTAAAAAATACATCATTTCAAATTAAAATCTCAACTTCATTGAATGTGAAATAAAATTTAAATAAAATTGTTATTAGAGAATATATTTTAACTTATTGATAAAGAATATACTATCAATCATTTAATAAATATTAAATTATTAAATTTTCTTTTCTTTTATGAAACGAAAAGATTCTTCATAATATAATTATAACAAGTTATAATATTACAATTAAAAATCTAAAATAAATATAAAATTAATCAAAAAAAAAAATTAATTTTTTAATACCGCGCGAAGCATAGCTAATTTTTCTAGTTTAACAATATAAGTGAAATAGACTTAAAGGCATAGCATGTAGCATAATAGAGTGATTCTTGAGATGTTTGAAGAAGATAAATCGACGTCAGCATTTTGAAATAGACAGAAAAGACAAATTAAGAAGACATAAATTAATTCTATCAAATTTTTGATATTATTTTTAATAAGCTTAGTGGATTTACATTTTAATTTGAGTGGTGATGCTTGTTTGAAGGTGCCTGAAGATCGAGATGGACGAAGCCGATCAACTTTTTAAATTTCGATGCCCTAAACTCTTCTTTCTTCTTGCAGATTCAATTAACAATAAGATTTCTTTTTTCTTGATTTTATAAACATTTGAAAGGAAATAAAACGACGAACAAAAAAATTGCAAAGAACTTGAGAATTTAACAATGCGGTGAAGACGACGACGACTAGTAAATGGTGGACGGGGTTGTTTTTTTTCTTTTTTGGAGGAGGAGATTAAGATTTTTTTTTTTCTGAATTGATAATAATTTATTTTTGTTTTGATTATTTACTTAGTGTCAAGTGTCTATGGAAAGAAAATAAAAGTGGAAAAGTTGGGATCTATTCACTCGCTCAGCAAAAGTGAGATATTTTTCTTATCACATCATCACTTTGTCTTTAATAGCACAAATTTTAAATAATTAAGATGTTCAATATGTACTTGCTCTAGCTAAAGTGTCTAAGCGAATTATTCAAACAATTTTAAAAAATTATTGATGACTTTAAAGGCAAAACGAAACAACAAAATAAAAGAAGAATTAATTGTGTCTTCCTTAGCCATTACAAAGGTCAGCTAGATGATTTATTTTACCTTGAGGGCGTCTTTAAGAAAGTAATAAATATTTTGTCACGTACCAAGCTAAAGGGAACATAATATTTGAAAAATTATAGTGTGAGCTTAAGAAAACAAGACATAATTTAGTATAAAACTCGCACAAAATTTAGGATTAGTTTCGGAGAATTTTTGGTATTATCTTTTTAATTTATCACATACTCAATGATCAACGCGTTGTAGCTTATGACTTAAAACTTCCCTTGCCACGAATAAGTGTACTAAAAATCAATGAGTTAAGACATAAAAGATATTATTGAAATTGTTTTGAATTTGTAACTAGACACTTAAAGTTTGTAAAGGTCCTAGTACTTTTTTATTCTTGTTCAGTATGTATTTGTCATCTCTTATGAGCTTGGATGACATGTGGAGTGTGTTTCACTCTCTGTAGCTAGTGAATAAGTAAAATAAATTATATTTTTTTCAGTATTTATTTAATTAAAAATATTTTTTTTTCTTACTTTACACATTTCATTAACTTTGTCTGTTTATTATTTTTCTTCATCTTCTTCCTTGAGATGACCCACAAGCAAACACTCAGGGGTCATTTGGTGTGAGGTATTAAAATAAATAGGTTCAGAATAAAAAAATAGTCTCAAGATAAATTTTTTGATACTTTGTTTGATTGCCGAGTTTGGGATAACTTATCCCGAGATTAACAAATAGCATTGGGATAAGTTATCCCACCCTTCGGGTGGTATAAATAGTCCCAACATTATTTAACTTGGGATAAAATCATAAATGAAAAATCAACCTCCAATTATCACTTTTCACACACACATATATATTTTGTTACTTTAATACTATATATAAGTGAATGTGAATTTTTGATAGTCCTCACATCAATTTTTTTTTTTTGCCAATTTTATTCCTAATTTAAATTTTAATTACTCTACAAATTTTCATCCATTTTGATAAATTTGACCAATTATATGAGTTTATTAAATGCAACAAACGTGATGAGTCATGAAAAAATGATAGTGAACCATAAAAACTATTTATACAATGAAATTCAAAATTAATCCAAGGGTTGTATGAAATGTTTATTAATCTTACTTGAAATAAATTTTTATTTTTCCTAAAAAATTTATCATGAACAAGTAATTAAAGTATTTTGACATTCCCTTTCTAACTTAGTACATGTTTAATTAGTAAATAAAAAATTATTTTTTATATATAGCTAAAAATGTTTGAAAGTTTAATTGTTAAATAAATATAATTTAACCCTCCAAATATTAATGACACTAAATAATGAAAAATGAGAGTAATTCTTTTTTATATTTTTTTATGATGAATATTTTTAACAAAAAGTGGAATTATCAACCTTTTATAGAATTTAGGACAGAATAAATAATTTAACATAAAATATTAAAACTTCATACACGTTTAATAAATATCAACACAAATATTTTTACATGTATTTTTAGGAAAAAGAAACAACTAAAGTTGAAAAAGAAATAGTTTCAATTTCTTTTGTATGGTTTAATATGAATGAAAATAATTAAGTTAAATAAGGTGAAGGCTATTTTTGTAAACAAACAATTTATTTTTAAAAAGAATGCAATACATATTATTTTTAGTATCATAAACCAAACAATCACTAAAAAATAATACCAGCATAACTAATCCCAGCACAACTACTCCCAGTATAACTTATCCCAGCATAACTAATCTCAGCATAACTTGTTTCCAAACCATACGTCCCCTCATTCTTTGTCATTTCTCATAATTGCTTCTCTTTTCATTATTTTTTTCTGCTTCTCCATTTCATCAAGGTTTTTCTTAATTTTCTTGCTTCTCTCTTTACGTTTTTTTCCGTTCTTCTTTATTCCTTCAAGACCTTTTTTCTACAAGCTTCTTCTCTAATTTATAATTATTATTTGTTTTTAATAGACTGAGCAGGTTTATCAAAGAATTTTAATTCATTACTTTTGATTAATGAGTGATTAAATTTTATAATTAATTTTGTGGAGATTTTATTTTTTAATTTTAATTTTTATGTGGCGATGATTTAATGATAGATGTGGAGGGGGAGTTATAACAATAATGGTGATGATAGCTATGTCAGAGGTGGGGTAATGAAGAAGCAAATAGTTGGGCTTATTAGTACACAACAAGATTGAAGAAGAAAGAAAGGTGAAAAGACAAATAAAAAAGGCACAATACTTAAATATGCTCTTTAACTCGACATCAAATCACATTTATGACCTCAAACTTTAAGTGTGCACAAGTAGACACTTAAACTTGTATAAAGTTGAACAGTAGATACACATGTCCTATGTGGCATCCTACGCGGATAATTCTTGTCCTATGTGGCATTTGACGTGTGTGTTTACTTGTTCAACTTTATACAAGTATAAGTGCCTATTTGTGCACACCCAAAGTTGGAGGTCATAGATGTGATTTGGTGTCAAGTTAAAGGACATATTTATGTATTATGCCAATAAAAAAAGTATAAAAAAATAAAATAATAAAAACGTAAATAAAAATAAATATTAGGATATTAAATAAATGTGACATGTAGCAAGCATTTATTGGTGCGTGATTGACACTTTTTTTCTTATAACTGAAGTTGGCCAAAAAATGAATATTTATATTACTTTTAAATAGTTAAAGGGTCTGGGTAATTCTCAAATATAGACCCAAATTATGGTGAGTTTCAAATTTTAGCCCCAAATAAAAAAGCTTTATTAAAATAGCCTTTACTTGTTAAGTCATATTCTTTTGGACGAAAATACCCTCTTGCAAAGTATTCTCGTTTAAATCTCTTTCTTCCTCTCTTTCTTTCAAATTTCAGAATTGACCTCAAATTATTACTGTTAAATCGCTTTATTTCAAATTCGAGAATCAACTTTCAAACATTCGCAGTATCGACTTTAGCTATAAGGTTTCTTCAGGTATGAATTTCATCATCAAAATTCATTGTGGTGGTAATTTTAGCTTATTGATGCATTGTGGTAATTTTAGCTCGTTATATAATTAGCATATTGATTTGATTTTTGGGGAGGTGAACGTAAGCTGAACTTGAGATATGCTGTAGTTGTAGTAACTTATTTACCATTGAGGAATTCCATCGAACAGGTTGTGGGCAGTTTATTATTGCGGTTATAATTATGTTTGAGTAGTTGTGAGGGGTTGATCTTGGAGAGAAAGGCCATTAATATGGGAGTTAACATTGATCCCAACATATTTTGGGAAGGCCAAATGTATAAGATCAAGGTGGTACAAGAAATTAGCTCCAAGTATTTCAAACTAGTGGTATAATTAGCATTAGAAGATGATGAGGAATTGTGTCGAACAGTTTGTGGGGAGTTTGTTATTGCGATTATAATTGTGTTTGAGTAGTTGAGAGGGTTTGATCTTGGAGGAAAAGACTGTTTTTTCCATCTCAGATGAATCCAACCTGTGTTTTAGAGATTAAAGAAACACTAACTTGTTGATTCTAAGAGAGAACACCTTGGCTATTATCTTGTATAACATAGAGCAACGGGCAATGGGTTTAAATTCTCTAATGGTAGTAGGATTTGGCACTTTAGGTAACAAGGTTACTATTATACAACTTTTCAGTGTTAAAAAAATCCTTTATTGTTGAACACGCATCATATTTATATTCATTAACCATTTATTGTTGAACCATGATATGTTAGAATAATCATCACTATTTTTGGCAACTTCTTTTGTCTCAGTATCGCGGGTTTCTGTTGAGTGACACAACACAGGAGATCCCCTAAAGATGATACGGTTGATTAGTTTTCCACACACCTCCCAGAATCCCTTATTAGAAAATTTCAGTCTTGGCATATTAGAATATCCATTATGTTTGCTATATTCAGTCTCTTGACTGTGGGCGTGAACCTTTGGGTGTTGAGGTGATTTGGTAGAATAATAAATGATCTCGTTTGGAGTATCCATGGTTATCTACAAGATTTTACAAGCCAAAAAAAAATTTTCTGGCTGTATCTGCTGAGGCAAAAAATATATTCAACAAAGCATTAACCGAAAACCTGTAAGGCAAAGCAAATACTAAAATAATAAGATTCTTAGTTTAAAAACTAAATAAGATTCTTGTTACTTTTTTTCTTTCATAACTGCACTAAAATATATGGGGTTTGAATCACATAGCTTATACACAAAGCCCTGAATTTTTATTGTAACATGCTCTCTTCAATATTGCTCCACTTCTCAATAATAGTCAGTATATTATTCTCTTTCAAGGCCATACTATCAGAGTATTGAGTTGATAAACTATGTTGTAATCACTTGCAACCTATCTCTGAAGTAAACAACCTTCTCAGAATCACCCTTGTAGGGTGTGTTATTCAGTAGTTTCAAGTGAGATTTTAGCATCTTTAGATTTTGCCATATATTTCAAGTTATGCCCTATGGGCAAGAGTTGACACTGCCTTAGTCTGTGATGATTTGGCAGATGGCCTATAACTCTTGCCCCAGAGGCAAGACTAAAACAGTTATGCCTCATGGGCAAGAGTTGACATTGCCATAGTCTGTAATGATTTAGCAGATGACCTATAACTCTTGCTCTATAGGCAAGGCTTTGACAGTTGTGCCCTATGGGCAATAGTTGACTATGCCTTACTCTTTAATGATTTTACTTGTTGAAGATATATATTCTAAATTAAATTGTTACTAATCTTTTGTTGTTTCATTTTTCACAAAGGTTGTGCATGGAAAGAATGGAAAAGAAATGAGTATTGAGCAATACAATATGGGACAATAGATAGAAATAACGAGTTACAGGTTATCGAACCAATATTGGAGGCTGCAATAGATGAAGAAATGGGGCAGCCATCAAAGATTAAGAGGGTACGACAAAAAAAGAAGAGGATACTTGATGTCAAAACTACTCTCTTGAGACACAATGCCTCTTTGAATGAGGTAAATATCAAGTCAATCTTTATTGACAAACAAAATATGATGACGTGCATGTCAAACATTGTAATTATACAAAACATTCAATTTAAGGTTATTAAATTAAGCACAACAAGATATTCACTGCGATGTTTGGACGACAACTGCGTGTGGCGGTTTCATGCCTCGAATATTTCCGATTTTTTGCTCTTTCAGATTACTACATATGAAAAGGCTCATAGTTGCTCGGTTGATTTTATAACGTCCGACCATAAGAATGCAACAACAAAGGTCATATGTGACTACATACTAGAGCTTGTGCGTGACTCTAGTAATGTAATCACACCAAACTTTGTGGTAGATGAAATGAGAAGGAAATACGGAATAATCATATTCTACAATAAAGGATGGCGAGTGATACAACATGCCTATATGGTGATAAGAGAAAATGCGGAAGAGATCTATAACAGGTTGCCATCGTATCTTCATATGATAAAAGAAAACAACTCAGGCACGTACACAAACATTAAGAGAGATGATGAGAACAAGTACAAATGCTATATTGTTGAAATTGAAAACTTTTGCCTCTTGGGCAAAACTTTATTCCTTAATTGTACTGATTAAATTATTAACATATATAAAACTCTTGCCTCATGGGCAAGACTTGGTTTAAAAAATTATTGTATAAATGCTATACTGTTGAAATTGAAAACTTTTGCACAAAGGGCAAAAGTTTATTCTTTAATTGCACTGATGAGATTATTCATATATGCAACTCTTGCCTCATGGGCAAGACTTAGTTTAGAAAATTATTGAAACTAAAAACTTTTGCCCAAGAGGCAAAAGTTTATTTATTAATTGCACTGATTAGATTATTAACATATATGTAACTCTTGCCTCATGGGCAAGACTTAGTTTAAAAAATTGTTGAAATTGAAAATTTTTACCTAAGAGGAATTTATTCTTTAATTGTACTGATTAGATTATTAACATATATGCAACTCTTGCCTCATGGGCAAGAATTAGTTTAGAAAATGGTTGTACAAATGCTATACAATTTGAAAACTTTTGCCCAAGAGGCAAAACTTTATTCTATAATTGCATTGATTAAATTATTAACATATATGCAACTCTTGCCTCATGGGAAAGACTTAGTTTAGAAAATTATTGAAATTGAAAAATTTTGCCCAAGAGGCAAAAGTTTATCCTTTAATTGCACTGATTAGATTATTAACATATATGCAACTCTTACCTCATGGGAAAACTTAGTTTATACAAATGCTATGCTGTTGAAATTGAAAAATTTTGCTCAAGAGGCAAAAGGTTATTCTTTAATTGCACTACTTAGATTATTAACATATATGCAACTCTTGCCTCATGGGCAAGACTTAGTTTATACAAATGCTATACTGTTGAAATTGAAAACTTTTGCCCAAGACGCAAGTTTATTCTTTAATTTTACTGATTAGATTATTAACATATATGGAACTCTTGCCTTATGGGTGAGACTTAGTTTAGAAAATTGTTGAAATTAAAAACTTTTGCCCAAGAGGCAAACGTTTATTCTTTAATTGCACTGATTAGATTATTAACATATATGCAACTCTTGCCTCATGAGCAAGACTTCGTTTAGAAAATTGTTGAAATTGAAAACTTTTGCCCAAGAGGCAAAAGTTTATCCTTTATTTGTACTAATTATATTATTAACATAGATGGAACTCTTGCCTCATGGGCAAGACTTAGTTTAGAAAATTATTGTACAAATGCTATACTATTGAAGTTTAAAACTTTTGCCCAAGAGGCAAAAGTTTATTCTTTAATTGCACTGATTAGATTATTAACATATATGTAACTCTTGCCTCATGGGCAAGATTTAGTTTACAAAATTATTATACTCTGATTATAAACATCAAATGCAAATTGTTACTAATAATCTTTTGCTCAACACAGGTTTCAATATGCATTTTTTGCTTATGACGCTTCAATAATTGGATGGACCAACTGTAGATCGGTAATAATGGTAGATGCAATATTTTTGAAGTTAAAATATGGTGGTGTCCTCATGATAGCAGTATCAAAGGACGGAAACAACAACATATTTCCTTTGACTTTTGGAATTGTAGACTCAAAAACTAATGAGTCTTATAACTGGTTCTTCAATCAGTTAAGAAATGCAATTGGGGTACGTGAATAATTGTCTATTCTATCAGATCGTCACCCAGCCATTGCAATTACAATTGTAAATGTCTATCCATAGTGTCAGCACGAGACATGCATATACCACATGGAGAAGAATTTAAGAAAAAAACACTTCTCAGATGTGGTTCTATCACTCTTCTGCAATGCAGCGATAACATACAAACAAACTAAATTTTATACTTTCATGGAAGAGATAGAAAAAGTCGAAAAAGTTGCTGTGGAGTACTTGAAAGAAGAAGAACCAAAAAGATGGGCTCGTTTGTTTCATACCAACAGAAGGTACAATATGCTTATAACTAACAAGTCCATGAATACGATACTGAGAAAAGTAAGGCAGCTGCCAATACTGGAAATGATCGATTACATTCAGAACAAGTTACAAAGTTGGTTTTATGAAATAAAAATAGAAGCGCAAGACAACTTTCATGACATCACACGTTGGGCGAAAGTGGAGGCGATTGACAAGATTCAAGTCTCCTTAAAATTGAAAGTACGTAATTGAAATTGTATTTTGATGATAGGGAAATACACTGTTACTGATTTTTGATTGCAGATTATATATAGCTGGTTTACTATTATGTATGATTTATTGCTAGTTTTTTTATTTTCTTGAGATTCGCGCGCGAAATATGTGTTTTGTTGCTTCTGCTCATAGCTGTGTGATCGTTTGTGATTTGATGTTATATGCTTGATTGTAGCTGCTTTTTAGTTGCCTCAAGATTCGCCCCCTATGTATGTTTGATTGCTCTATATGGTTGATTCTGCTCATATACTAGATATTTCACTATCATAGTTGATTCTACTCCCAGGTTAGATGCAATATCTGTTTTATCTTAGTTTATTTATACCTGATTCTCCTGCTCATATGTTGGAAGCATCACTATTAAATCAGTTGTTATTCCTAAGCAAGGTTCTATTTTTTCCATATAATACAGGGAATTTGACTTTGAAAGCTCATACCTTGTATGACAGATCCTTCTTTTTCCTATCCTTGACCAAGCCAAGCATCAAAACTCTAACTATCTCCTATATTGACCCATTCTCTTCCATTTTGAAATAGAACCTTAATTGTGACTCCTTATTATTGGTCACTTATTATTAGATTTTTGATTAGTTCAATATTAAATTATGATTTGATGTTATATACCTGATTGTAGCTATTTTTTGGTTGCCTCAAGATTCGTCCCCTATGTATGACTGATTGCTCTGTATGGTTGATTTTTCTCATATACTAGATGTTTCACTATAAATTGTCATTTATTTATTATTTTATTTGTAGGTAGACCCCATTGATGCAACAAGATTTATTGTAAGAGAAGGAGGAGTTGAATATATTGTAGACCTAAATAGTAGAACTTGTCAATGCTTGGTATTTCAAACAGATGAGATACCATGCACCCATGCAATTACAGCGATAAACAGTAGACATATGAACAAATCTAGCTATTATTCTTATTAGTTCTCAAGACAGTCTTGGATAAAAACATACCAGGGAGAAATCCTACCAGTTGGAAGCACAACATCATGGATTATCCCAGATAGCATAAAGGATATAATCACAAAACCCCCAGATAAAGAGGTTCTGCTTAGGAGAAAACAAACATCTAGATATTCTTCCAAAACAGAATCTTCAAGAAACAATTACAGATATTCGAGATGCAAAAGAACTGGGAATAACAGATCAAATTATCATTACATTCCTATCCTTCGTCCATATGCAAGAAGATACAGAAAGAAAAATAAGAAAACATGATTAGTTTTACTTTTTATCCGAGAAGTTGGATCAAAATAACAATTACAATAGGATTCTTTGATGCCCTATTTTAGTTAGTAACAAGTACTTTTGACTTTCAATCACAAATGTCTTCTTATTTATTTGAAGTTTAAACTTGTGGTGAAGTATTTAACTCAATACCTTCTTATTGTCTTTTTATAAAAATTACTTAGTGTGTTAAATCTTTTTATATATTGATGTGTAAAAACATATCATATTAACAAGATTCAGGGAAGGACCACACCCCTAAGAGATGTGATGTGAATAATTCCACGAGATATACTTTAAAATTTTCCTTGAAGGCAAGATGCAGAACAAGTTGTGCCCTATGGGCAAGAGTTGACACTAGCTTATTCTACAATGATTCGGCAGATGATCTACGACACTTGCCCTAGAGGCAAGACTTAAGCCCCAAAGAAACAAGTTATGCCCTATGGGCAAGAGTTGACACTAACTTAGTGTGTAATAACTTGACAGATGATCTACAGCTCGTGCCCTGGAGACAAAAATTAATACAACAAACGGACAAGTTATGCCCCATAGCCAAGCGTTGATACTAGATTAGTGTGTAATGATTTGGTAGATAATTTATAAGTCTTGCCCAAGAGATAAGATTTTTAGACCCCAAAGGAATAAGTTATGCCCTATGGACAAGAGTTGACACTAGCTTATTCTGTAATGATTCGGCAGATGATCTATAACACTTGCCTTAGAGGCAAGACTTAAGCCCTAAAGAAACAAGTTATGCCCTATGGGCAAGAGTTGACACTACTTAGTGTGTAATAACTTGGCAGATGATCTACAGCTCGTGCCCTAGAGGCAAAAATTAATACAACAAACGGACAAGTTATGCCTCATGGCCAAGCGTTGATACTAGATTGGTGTATAATGATTTGGTAGATAATTTATAAGTTTTGCCCAAGAGGTTAGATTTTTAGATCCCAAAGGAACAAGTTATGCCCCATGGGAAAGAGTTGATACTAGCATAGTCTATAATAATTTGGCAAATGATCTATAACTCTTACCCTAGAGGCAAGACTTACACATCAAAGGTGGTTCAACTCGCAATTTTTCAAAGAACATTCTTCCTCTATCATACAAAATATGTTTATAGGAATATTACAATCTTACAACCATATGAGAATCAATCTTCTAGACCAAAAACTAAAATACTATAAGCCAAGAACAAAAGCAATAAATATTAAAAATTACAAAAAGAAAAGCACGGGGGAGTATTCAATTGCGAGTAGAAAAAAAGATGATACCAATCAACAAAACCAAGCATCTAACCAAATAAATAAAAGTGGAGAACCAACTACAGAGGAGGAGTAGATGACCCTTAGATTACAAGGTCTAAACTGTTTCTTATTTTATGCCATTTAATCGAGGACAAATGCAATTGAAAAGTTCACAATGATCAAAATACTCATGTAGCAGTCGCACATAATTAATGATAAGACAGCCCCCATAGGAACAAGTTATACCTCATGGGCATGAATTGGCCTTGCCACATTGTTTAGTAATTTAGAAGATACTTAATAACTCTTACCTCAGGGGCAACACTTGCTACAAGGAAGGGCAAAAAATATTCTTCGATAATAAAATAAAAATATACAAAGATACCAACAAATGAATCAATAGCAATTCTACGTTGTATACTTTATGTTATCACATAAAAAATAGCCGATTCAATTTGAAAAGACTATTTAAACTTTACATAATCGCATAAAAATAGCTAAAACTCCTTCATGTCAGTGATTTTTAATAACTACAAAACTAAACTACTACTCCTGATGCATCCTCTTCCTCTTTTCCTTTCCAAATAATCTGTCATCTTTTTCTGTAGTGTTGTCTTTTATACCAACTTCTAGTTTTCTATTTTCATAATCCCACAACAAAGCTCCATACCTCATGCGAACATAACCAATATAAATTTATTTAGGAATATCTCTACCATGAATGACATATTCAGCAAACACACAAATAAATGCTCCACAATAATTGTGATACAAAAGAAATATATTACGTGAATATATGAAACAAAAAAAGAAGTGAAATAAACATTTAAAAAATAAATGCAATAAGATACCATTGAGTTTGTTGTGACAGCTGATCAACCATTTTTATCGACAAAGTGTCATTTTCAGATTTGTCAATGCCCATCTCAAGATAGAAATTGACATTTTTCAAAAAATACGATATCAATATTTGGTAAGGTAACATCACTTTTTGAACAACTTTATCACTGCGCTTGGTACGATTGAAGTCGTATACATATATGCACCAATCACCAAAGTCAAAAACTCCCAAAATCCTGTGTCCAAGTTCAGATTTTTCTCGTGGAACATAAACTACAAATAAAAAGTTTGTGAAAGCTTGAATAAAATTGAACAGTAGCTTATAAACCCACAAGTTAAGTGTTCCATCCAGATCAAGAGAAAAAACCTTTGATATTGGAGTCATTGCATCTTTTGCAGTTTTTTCTGTTAACTCAAGTGCTCCAGCAATTATTTTTGTTTCATCATATGTCAAATCCCCTCATTTTCCAGCCTGTCATAGCAACAAGAAGCAAACAAGCTGAGGCATATAGTAAAAGGAACATAATGAATTAAAAATGAGGTTCAACTAGCTATAGCACCTAATCTTAGTAAGATAAACTTGGTCGTATAAGCGGATTGTGTTCATGCATATGTACAAAAATATTGCGTGTCCAGAGATATATTTACACTTTCTTAGATTAACATTAAAAATTGGGAAATACTGGATAAATTACCTTATTGCCATGGAAATCCACAAACGTTTTTAGCTCAACTCTCCGCAGAAGGGCGGCGTGACCCTTACCTAACATCCAATCCAAGACCTAGAAGAAAAACCAAGGATGAAGTTAAGATCCTTTTTCTTTATCAAGCCAACTATAAGATCCTTAACAACAAAAAGTAGCACTGAGAAGTTCTCTCAAATTGCTGCACGAGGTTTTGGCTTTTTTTTCTCAATTCTAAAGATGAATATCCGTGTATCTTAATAAAGAAACTGATGGATATTTTACATATCAAATTATTAGCATGAGAAGTTTCTCATTTATAGTAATAACAAAAAATAAATACAGATAGAAAAATGAAGTAACTGTGATATTATTACTAATTTTCTCCTTCCGTTCAGATTTATTTGTCACTATTTTCCTAATTTGATTTTCATTTTACTCATCATTTTGACAAATCAAGAAAAAATAAAATAAAAAATTCCATGTTTTACCCTTAGCATTAATTACTTATTCTCGAAATCATTTCCAATACCTATTACTAAACATCAATTGATAGCGGTAATATTGTAAAGTCACTATACCAATCATTGTTTTCTTAATAGGTGTGCCAAGTCAAAATGTGACAAGTAAATCTAAACGGAGGGAGAACATAACCAAGGAACTCCTCCATTCAACTTTATGTTGCATTCCTTCAATTTCTTTCCAAGCTACAGAAAAGGAACAAACCATACAAATTAATCACCGTAGAGTATATGAGTACAGATATATCTTATGAGTTGTTGATGTGTTCATGTAATTTTATTTCTTAAACCATGTCATCTAACTCGAATTGCGAGTATAAGGTGACAACCGAACACACAGCTGGTGAAACATCTCTTTCTCTCTTTGGTAGCAAAACATGAAAACTTAACAACTCTACATGAGTAAATAATAGAATGTGATTGTTGTGCTTTATACCTTACTAATTGGATAAGCAATGAGAAAGAATAACCAGAGAAGAAGCTGAACAAGGGGTGCTATAGTGGCTCTAACTGTCAATCCATAGCGAGTACAGATTAATTGAGGAATTATTTGCAAATGTAAAAGCGACGAACCTAGTTAGAGAACAAGAGCCGAGCAAATTCCATAGCTAACAAGCTGAAGGTTAAGTTGACGAATAGAATAGACCACCTCTTCGAACATGAGAATTAGTGTAATAGATACTAGTATTACTGCCCACGACGGTACAAGCTTTTCCAAGAATATAGGAAGAGACTACAACAAAAAAGGAGAAAAGTAATAAATAAGTCGACAGGGATAATAAAAGGATAACTATTGCCAAATAAGTGTTGGTACACAAACCTCCATTGCTAAGGAGTTGCCGATCAAGAGTGTGCAAAGCAACAGATGTTGGTTTTTTACCACCGGAAGTATTTTAGTTGTAAAAGAAAGGAAGAATACTTTAAAAGACCGATCAAAGAAGACATAGGTACAACTCAAACTGTGCCACAACATTGCTTCTCTTCTAACTTATCCCACTATAAGCCCTATTCTAATATGGGTGATTATTGATACAATTGTAGACTCATGATACATAAAATGGCTTAACTTTTGTAATTGTGCATTCCAGGTATGACAAGAATCATGTACCTTTTTCTCTTACTCTTTTAACTATTCAAATACCTTTGCTTGGGTATATAATCGATGCATCATTCCTTTACTGTAAGTTTAATTCCACTGTTTACTTTGCAATAAACCACATCAAAGCATCTAGACAGTTTATTTAGTTTCAAAGGAAAAATTCACTCTCTTTTACTTACTCATGATTTATAGACACCTTGCCAAAGTCAACATTCAACCTTTTCCAGAATTCCTTTGATATTTTGGGTAGCCAATTCTATACATATATTTACCCAGTTGAACGATTTAAAAGAAAAAGTCTGACTAGAGCATTGAATAAGCAAGAGGAAATAGAACTCTAAGAATTGAACATATAGAAAAGTTTACAGCTTTACACCAAAGTTACAAAGTAGCAGCTAGATATTTAGCCAATCAACTACTAAAACAACATCATTCAAAGGGGTGGAGGCCAGATTTTCATCATCTTCAGTGTATACACAACAAAGAGAAACTTTGACCTTATATATACCTATATAATATAAATTTTTGACAAAAGGGGTCCAACTGACCCCTTCTACATGCACAAGGTAGGGGTACATACACTCAACCCTCTCCAGACCCCACTTGTGACTTATGAAATTACACTTGGTATGTTGTTGTTGGTCTGAATGACCCCCCTTCGCCCACTATACACCTGACTCTACTAGTGAATAGAAAAGGTACAAGTTTACACCAAAGTTACAAACTAGTGCCCATTATTAGTGGAAGTTGGATTTTCATCAAGGGTGTTCATCATCTACAATATACACATAAAAATAGTTTTTGACCTTATAATATGACATATGAATTTTCGCCAATGCACAACCTCTACTTAACTCTGGCCCTTAGCTTTACTAATGAACTAAACGACAAGAATAAAGGATAAGACATCAAACTTCCATGAAAAACAACTAAACAAACAATAAAAACCCAAACCAACAAACTTTAGCACTTCCTAATAAACCCAAACAAAACTACTGATCAACATTAACAGAAGCTAAATTTTCACCAAGACGTTCATCGTCTACAACACATACATATAAAAATAAGTTTTTTAAGCTTGTATCCCAAGAATCAGAATAAATATAATCATTACAAAAATAGCCAAACAAGAAATACTGTCAGCATGTTTGACCTACTAGAAGAAAGGGAGGAACAAAACAAAGGACAAGTCAAAAGCACATTACGAATCTAGATTAGGATAGCAAGTGATAATACCGTGTCATTCAAAGTTCGACCACAAGTTGCAAGTGAATAAAACTACTCCTTCAAATCCACAGCACAAGAGCCAGACATTAAATATTCGGGCAGCACATCTTTGAGAAATGAGAGATCTGTGGGTCGAAACTTTCTCTCCTACATGTGCAATTGATGAATCCCAACTTGTTTCTTCCAAGTATGACAATTCTCATCGATTCAATCCACACAATAATTTTTAGATCTCACTACTTGAATAAAAATCAACATAACTCCAGACATATCTGATACATTCAGATACAATTGATGATTATGAATCAATTTCTTAGGCAATTCATTATCTAACACCACCACCACTGTTACTCCTACTAGCTTTCTTAATTTTTGTCATCGATTATCTTAACTTAGACCATATCAATAGTCAATAACTCTTATACCATGATGTAAAAGAGGATCAAGAGAAAGAGGAGAAATGAGGATAATATTCAAGGTGAACCAAGTCGTGATTCAATGGTTGATGATCAATATCATGAGTTTATTTGATTGAAATCGGATGAAGAGAAAGAGTATTTGAGAAATGAGGAAAAAAGATGAACAACGAGAATGAGTATCTGAGAAAAATATGAAAAAAAAGAAATACGAAAAATCTAAATAAAGGTTAAAGACAAATAAATTTAAAAAGAAAAAAAAAATGAAGAAATAGATAATGGTTGAGAAAAAAAGAAAAAGAGAAAAAAATAAAGGTGGAGACAAATAAATTAAAACATGAAAATAAAGTTAAAGAAAAAAATAAAAACAGAAAATAATAAAAAACAGAACAATAAATTTAAAGGAAAAAATAAAAAAGTGAAAACAAGTAGAATAATAATAGTAAAGGAAAAATAAAAAAGTGAAAATAATAAAAAAATAAAATTTGAGGGATAAATAAGTATGAAAAGTTTAAAAATATATTTGAGATGTAGAGGGGCAAAATTGTACTTTTAGTATATAAAAAAAGTAAGGAAGACTATTCTTCAAAGACATTCTTATTTAGGGTCAAATATATAAAGCCTCCCATATTTGGATCTATGACATGCAATTTCCTGCTGCAAAATTAAAATATTGTTTAACAATTTGAGATAACTTTAATGATCACTTTATGTCTTTTTCTAAGATCAATTGACTCTTTTTAAGTTCTTCTAGCGTAAACCCATTATCTTATTAAAGTCATCATTATAGAATAAATATTTATTTAGATTTTAATAATTTTTCACATTATCTATTAAAAATACTAAGGGTTCGTTTGATAGAATGTATAAGAATAAAGCTGAATAAGGTATATAGTAATGCTTGTATTATTAATACAAGTATTAGTAATGTTCATATTAGTTATACATATGTTATCTTTTACATATTGTTTGGTTTGATGTATTAAAGATAATATATATTTATATATTATTATAAAAAGATGTTTGTTTGCCGATTTACCTTTTCTCCATTTTAGCATTTTGCAATACAAGGCGATGATGCTTGTCAAAGCTCGAGCTATATCTTCTGCTCTATTATTAAAATTTGACCCTAATACTCTTTTCTTTCATTACTCAGCTGTTGCGACAATGGCCCGAGTTCAACCCATTTGCTAGTGAAGTACCTCATCAATTCACTGGGGTTCTTCAAAGAAGAAGTTGTTTCTGGCTCGGCAAAGGTGGATTATGTTTCTGGCTCAGCAAAGGTGGATTATAGTGTAAAAACCTTCAAGAATGTGCCTAGAGATAAAAACTCCATTAGCTGAGAAATTTTATGGATACTCATTATTGATCTGCAAGAAGCAACTCTAAACAAGGGTATCATAGAAGATGAAAGCCTTTAAGGGGTAATAATATCATTTAACAAGTTAATAGATGTGTTGAAAGTCTTTGCATTACTAATACATAGAAAATAGTGTATATTACTAATACACACATCAATACACAATAAAGTGTATAATTAGTACAAGTATTAATTATGTATGGGTTTAAGTCTTGAAAACAGCCTCCGGCAGAAATGCAGGTAAGGCTGCATACAATATACCCTTGTGGTGGGCCCTTCCCTGAACACCGCACATAGCGGTAGCTTTAGTGCATCAGGATGGCCTTTTTTATTAATTATGTATAGTCTAACAAATGATACCAAACAAGATACTACTAATACACAAAAACTAGTGCATACATTATATTTTTAAGAGTAAATACATAATTACCCCTTATCCTCCCCCTCCCCCTCCTCCTCCGTCTCCTCCTCCTTCTCTTCTGCCTCTTCTCCTTCTCCTTCTCCTTCTCCTCCTTCCTTCTCCTCCTCCTCCTCCTCCCCCTCCTCCTCATACATAATTGCCCCCCCTCCTCCTCCTCCTCCTCCTAAAAATCTCGACCAACATCAGGGGTAATTATGTATTTATCCTATTTTTAATACACTCTACTAAACAACCCCTAACTTTACTGGACCCATAAAATACAGGCTCTACCCACCTTTGCATGTCCTTTTCGTCAATGCTTCACCTATTATCTCATTTTACCACTTTATAGGATACTAGTTCAACAACACGTTTCCCGCATATATAATTTTTGATCATTTAAAATTAAAATTTAATAACATAATTATACTGATGAGCATAATAGCATAACACAACTACTTGTAACAAATTACAATAGCATAAAAAATAATTGTAAAGTTAAAGATGACAATCTGAACTAAGATTTCTAAGTAAGTGAAATTTTTAACAGAAAAAAGATAGACAACAAAAAATATTTATTACTTTAATCTCCATTATATGCATGACACAAAAACTCTTGTTATATTTGGCGTTGAGTCTCTGGATCATTGACAAATTCATGTGTAGCAAATCAGACATGAAGTGAGGTATGATGATTATTGTAGTCTATTTGTCCTTAATAAGCCATCTCAAATTCGTCAACTTTAACGTATCAAAAGAGTTTTTTTTACTTGATACATAGTATTAATTAGAGAAACGAAGACCTTGTTATGTATTTTGTTAGTTATTCACCAAATGAAAAAAGAAAAAAAATAGATATTGAAAGTAGCAACAAATGACGAAGGATATAAACTCGCCATGATTAAAGAAAGAGATTTGTGCACATGTACAATCCTAAATCCTAATGAAAATTTATACACCTATTTTGACACAGATGTATTCTAATCATAAAGGGATAGAGGATTTCTTTTCTATTACAACTTATTTACACTCTTTCCATATATTTAGGGATTTATATTCTAAATATAATAATATGATAATTAAAGAAAAAGGGTGAAAAACTGTTTTGTCTATTATGATATATTTTAAATAAGGATAAAAAATTTAAATAATATTTTAATTTTTTTCACATTTTTAATATAATATATAAATATAAATAAATAGAAAATGTTTAATCAAGCGGTTCAGGAGGTCAAAATAATTTTAGCTTTTAATAATTTTTCACATTATCATATTGAAGATACTAACTTTACTGGACCCATAAAATATAGGCTCCATC
>NW_025846648.1:223205-257729 GCF_002878395.1 Capsicum annuum | reverse complement strand
AGATTAATTGAACTAAGTGATGGAAGTTCTCTCTTATCGGGTGGTATCCCAGGGGCATAAGCCTATCATGGGTCGATCCCTATTTATGTGTTTATGAGTGGTATCCCAGGGGCATAAGCCTATCATGGGTCGATCCCAGTTGATATGTACTGGAGGCAGCCTAATGGTCACAGTATAGTACAGTAATGATTACAAAGATGATAAGAACGAAGATAAAGTGATTGAATAAATACAATGTATAGGTTGTCACAAGTTCTAGTAAGTGTGGTCCACTCCTATTACGATTTATTCACTTGTTTCTGATTTCTATTGAGCTTATATATCATATGTGATTATCTACAACTTTACATACTCAGTACATATTTCGTACTGACGTCCCCTACGGGGGACTTGCATTTCATGCTGCAGGCACAGGTACCTCAGCTCATACACCTCACAAGTAGGAGCCAGGATATCCAGCTGCTTTTGGTGAGCTCCAGTTTGCTTCGGGGCTTTCCGTGTCATATCCAGTCACTTTTGGTATTGTATAGAAGTTAGTTATATGGCGGGGTATGTCTCGACCTTAGTTAAACTCTGTGTATTGTCTAGAGGCTTTGTAGACCTAATGTACAGTCAAGGTGGCATTTTGTTAATGGACGTGATAGCTCCAACGGCCAAGTATTGTATATACATATATATGTGTGCTCGAGCTTATACAGGTGATTATTTCCTTTTATATGCGACATGATGTTGTCCGAATATGTTGTTCGAATTTCGGGTTGTCATAGAGGTATGCATGAGAAGTATAAGGTTATGAGCTGGTTCTCCCGGACCTCCTCAATTACGGGTGCCAATCCACCCCAATAGGATTTGAGGCGTGACATCTTTGTGGAAGGGTTGAAAGAGCAAATCAGGCACACAGTTAAAATGTTGAACCCTTACTCTTTTAGTCAAATTATTGACAAAGCTAGGCATCAAAATAGACTGTTGAAGGTACAACGAAGGAGGGATAGACATATTGGGGGTAAAGGAATCTCTGGAGGTAGAGAAACTCAGATGGGGTTCATGCCCAACAGGCTTGGAGGGTGAATACTTCTACTAGTTCACAAGCCAACAAGTTGTGGGAACAGAGGAAGGCTCAGGGATTATGCTACAAATGTGGGGAAGAGTACCATTTTGTTCATCAATGCAAGCAGAATCAATTGAATACTATCATTGCTTCCTTCGATCAAGTGGAGGAAGAGAACTAACAAAAATTGTCAGACATAGTGGATACACTTGAGAAAGCATATGCCGAGGTAGTTACTGAGGAGGAGATACAAGAAGCTATTAGCCTGAATGCACTATCTGGAACTGAAGTGCCTAATACTACTAGGCTACAAGGAGATGCACAAGAGAATAAAGTTACTATTTTACTAGATTCAGGAAGCACTCATAGTTTTTTGGATATAGAAACTGCTAGAAAAATTGGTTGCGAAGTGAGTGAAGCATCCCCCATGAGGGTTACAGTAGCAAATGAGAGTCATTTAATGAGTAGACATTTCTGTCCTGTGTTTTAGTAGAAGATACATGGTATGGAATTTGTTGATGCAATCAGGTTGGTAAGGTTGGGTGGCAATGATGTGATTTTGGGAGGGGGAAGATTGGATGAAAAAGCACAATCCAATGCTTTTTGACTTTGTGGAGTATAAGGTGGAAGTGACTCATCAGGACAAAAGGGTAACCTTGGGGGGGGGGGGGTATGTATAACCAAGTTGAGCTTAAGAGCATGACTGGTAGTCGAGTTAGACATTTACTTAATAAGGGGCAAGCTACATGGGCTCACCTGTTCACTGTTACTGCATCTAATATTGTGGGAAATGAAGCCATACCTGAGAAGTGACATCAGGTGCTTGATGAGTTCCCAGATGTGTTTGAAAAACCCAAGTCCTTGCCTCTATATAGAAGCCATGACCGCCACATTCCTCTGAAAAGTGATGCACCACCGATCAACATTAGACCGTACAGGTACAATTACTTTTAGAAGAATGAAATAGAAAAACATATTGCAGATATGCTTAAACATGATACAATACAACCAAGTCACTCTCCTTTTTGCTCACCAGTATTGCTAGTCAAGAAAAAAAATGGTAGTTGGAGGTTTTGTGTTGACTATAGAGAGCTTAGCAAGACCACTGTTAAGGATAAGTTTCCTATTCCGCTGGTAAAGATCTAATGAATAAGTTAAATGGATCCACTATTTTCTCAAAAGCTGACTTAAGAGCAGGGTACCACCATATTAGGATTAGATATTCCAAAAGCTGGTTTTGTGACAGAGTTAGGGCATTATGAATTTAAGGTCATGCTTTTTGGGTTGACCAATGCCCCAGCCACATTTCAAAGTCCCATGAATCATGTGTTTAGAGAGCATCTGAGGAAGTTTGTGCTCACATTTTTCGATGACATACTATGTAAAACACTTCACTACTGGAGCACACTATTCATCTCAAGAAGGTCCTAGGTCCTTATAATACTGAGAAAGGAGTAGCTTTTTACTAAATTGTCTAAATGCTCTTTTGGACTATCATAAGTAGAATATTTGGGCCATATTATCACTGCACAAGGGGTATGTACAGACCCCGCTAAGGTGGATTCCATGGTGACTTGGCCTAAACCTATATCCATCAAATCCTTAAGGGGTTTTCTAGGACTTACTATAATACAAGTGAAATAACCGCCTTAGCTTTTGATGGCATCATTCAAAGTCACTACATGAAGAATCAAGCTTTGGTCCCATCGAGGGCACGGGATCATCCTTGTAGGGTTATTTTGAGCATGTCATCAAACAAACCCGTGTGTGGAAGATTGCTTGGAGCCTTGAAGACTAGAGGACTCAAGGTCATTTTGGTCTTTTAGCCTTGTTTAAATGACACTCCATTGCCACCCACCTTATTAAGGGCATTGGAGTCATTTTATCTTTCTTTTTAATATACTATATATAGTCTATTTTAGGTCATTTCTCTTTAGTTAATGAATGATGAACATTTGAAAGACTTATTCTCTCTTTGGAGAGTGCAACACCTTAGTATAGTTCTTAGTTAGGGCTTGGAAAAGTTATCCTTAGTATAGGGCTTGGAAAAGCCAATATTGTTCTTTGCTTGGGAGACTATGATTGTAGTAAGGGGTTTTATGGCTACGAAGTTGAGGGAGATTATGGGGCCTATGAAAATAGCCATGATCAAAACTTGGGCAGATTTGAGGGTCTCAGGTTTAGGGGAGAAAATGAGGGGAATGATATGCCTAGTGCTTATGGTGAATTTGGAGATGAAGTAGGACCTCGTGATGGTTCTTATGATGAAGTTGGGGCATATGGGGAGTCTTATACTTCCCTCTCTGAACCTACATTTGGTGTTAGGTATAACCCCTTCATTCGCAAAACTTAAGAGAGCTATGATGAGAGTATACATGTGGAGTGTGAAAGATCATATTCTTCACCTTGTAGTACTTTTTATCAAGGTCGACATGGTGTGATTGGTTAGATTAGCTATAGTAGAGGTTGTCCCATGAGAAGAAGAGGGCAAGCATCTCCAAAACCGATAGGTATTCGTGTGCCTTACAATGTTGATCCAAGGAGGAGTGTACACTCCGAAAAGGTGACTATTTGTGGGATACCGGGCTGTCTTATGGTGTTGAATGATAGGTACTATGGAAACTACATTCTTGCGTCCATGGTTGACTACTTGGGGTTATTTCGAGAGCCTTTACTTATTCTATACTACTTGGGCGAGTTCAAGGTTACCGAGAAGGTAAAAGTTGTCTTCTCCCAATTTGATTACCATGAGGAGGTGTGGTGCGATGTTTTTTCCTTAACCTACGGTCATATGAGCTTGGGTACCGATTGGTTTGCAGGACATCAAGTTCCTAACGTGCAAAATTGGCCTAATGTTGTAAGAGACCAATGGGGAAATCGCCTCATAACGTACTTGCTACCCAAACCGCAAAGAGAAATGCTTACCTATTCCAATCCGATTTATGATAACAGACAAAAGATTGAGAGGAGTAAGAGAGTGCAAGGTGGTAATTCGAGAGTAGAAAAAAGAGAGGATATGTCGAGCGAAGTGAGGGGATTGTCACCAAACCGTGCTAACATTGGTTGTCTTTCCATTTCTAAGGACATTTGTGTAGGTACCAACATGGCAAGCGAAGGCGAACAATGCCAAAAGGAAGTTGTTGCCCAAGCTTGTGGAGGACCTTCACCTCACTACAAGGAAGAGTCTACTCAAGATCTTAAAGGTAAAATAGCTAACTCTTACACTTTAGTGCATGTGAATGATAATTGTGTAGCTAGTAAGCCATTGAGTGTGAGTAGTAGCTTACTTATTTATGAGTCTAATGATTCCTTGCCTCTTATTGATGATGTACATATTGTGAGTTTACATACACTAGTTGATCCTAGTGATGACGAAATTGACTCTTCTTGTAAGATCAATTTATGTCCACCTAGTGTTGAAGCCTATATGTTGAACGGAAGTACATCATTTTATGTAATTGGTGTTAATCAACTTGTTTGTGAAAATTGTCCCCCCCTCCCACCCCCCCGAGTATGTGTGTGATGTGCTTAATAGAACTCAAGTGAGTGAAGTATTTGAAAATGTTGGTCAACAAAGTGGGAGTGAACCCTAGATCTCTTCTTGGGGTAATCTTATGTTTGGAACATCCTTGAAACTTGATATTGATCATTTAGAGTGTGAGGAATTTGCTTATTCCAAATCTGTCCGTGAGGTAGATCACACTTTCTTTAGGTGTAATGTCTTCTTTGAAGATGATTTAAACACTTCTAATAAAGCTAGTGGTGAAAATGATGATATAACTTGCCTTGGAAGCTATAGCCTATATGCTAACCCACTTTGGTGTGACAACATTCCTCCCAAAAATGGAAATCTTTTCTTGGAAGATGAGAATACTCTTAAGGGTAAGGAATGTGTAGTTACGGAAGCTACTTCTTTTACTTTGTGTGGCTTTATTGTTGAGAGTACTCATGGTTATTATTGGGAAACTGGTAGGGAGTACACACATGAGGGAACCTTGGTAGAAGTCGATTTGAGTGATACTTTTCTCTACTCTCTATTTTCTTTGGATGATATGTATGCTATTATAGAGAGTATGTCGTTTAGTTTGGGAGTAGACCATGGGAAAGGGGAGTGTTGTTTAGACCCGTGTTTATGGCCATTTTTCCCATTTGACCCCGATGCCAAATGTATAAATAGTGATGTTGGTGCACCCAACTTGTTGCTTGGTCTACATGACAAGAAAAGTATCACTCTTGGTGTATCCCATAACCAAATCCTTTGTACATCTTTCATTGAGTTTTTAATACTCACTTTAAAGGATTCTTGGTTATACTTCAAGTATGTACCCCCTTGGCGTGATGATATTTATTATTGTGCTAACCCCAACCCTTATGCCATGAGGATGTTGTGCTTGTTTGTCCTTCTCTTGTTTTGCAACGTACGGATTCGAGGTCGAATCCTTTTCAAGAAGGGGAGGATGATACAAGTGAAGTGACCGCCGTAGCTTTCGATGATATCATTCAAAGTCACTACGTGAAGAATCAAGCTTTGGTCCCATGAAGGGCACAGGATCATACTTGTAGGGGTTATTTTGAGCATGCCATCAAACAAACCCGTGTGTGGAAGATTGCTTGGAGCCTTGAAGACTAGAGGACTCACGGGTTTGGACCACATTTGATGGTTCACGATTTTGGCCTCTTTTATTAAGGTCATTTTGGTCACTTAGCCTCAAGGTCATTTTGGTCATTTAGCTTTGTCTAAATGACACTCCATTGCCACCCACCTCATTAAGGGCATTGGAGTCATTTTATCTTTCTTTTGTAATATACTATATATATTCTATTTTAGGTCATTTCTCTTTAGTTAATGAATGATGAACATTTGAAAGACTTATTATCTCTTTGGAGAGTGCAACACATTAGTATAGTTCTTAGTTAGGGCTTGAAAAAGCCAATATTGTTCTTTGCTTGAAAATAGTGAATCTTGAGGTGAGTGATTCCCTTGGCGATCACCGTAAGAGTGTGTTGTTGTTGTTACATTAATTAGGGGTTTAGCGTTTGAATCACATTTTGTTCCTAAGTCTTGTAACAAATCTATATCTCACTATTTATCCTTTTATTCTTGTAATCTTGTTATTGTTTGTAGTGGACTGTTTTTGTGTCTTGTTGAATCCAAAAATTTGTGTTCTTGTTGTCATCTTGTTCTTCACGATTTGTGGCTGTTTTCGGTGTCAAATACACCTTTGTTTCTTGTATTCTTGTTGTATTTGTTGAATTCGAGTGAGGTCTCCATTTGGTTCACAATTTGTTGTGATTGTGGACTGTTTTAGAGGGTGTATTGGACTGTTTTGTGACTGTTTCGTGTTCCTCCTGCTTGTCTTGTATCATTACTAGGTACTATTATGTTGTGATTTGTGGACTGTTTTGAATTCTATTATGTTGACAAAAACAGTGAAGAAGTTGAGGGTTAGAAAATTAAGCATCCACCAATCTAGACATGCAACTGAATTAGATTAGATGAGCATCAATCATATTTTTTCAATAAGTATATCGATTTCTTTGGTAGTTTAACGGGCATCTCAATATTTATAGAAGTATTTCCTTAATAGAATCCTAGTTT
The DNA here is from genome assembly GCF_002878395.1 of Capsicum annuum. Classification (NCBI taxonomy): domain Eukaryota; kingdom Viridiplantae; phylum Streptophyta; class Magnoliopsida; order Solanales; family Solanaceae; genus Capsicum; species Capsicum annuum. The sequence goes on along the minus strand of NW_025846648.1, from coordinate 251,082 downwards.
AGGAGTATTTTTCTATCCTATTTTAGGAGTATTTTTCTAATTGATCACTACAAAGGAAAATATTAATTGATTCTCCTTCCATATATTTTAGGAGTCTAGTTAATATAATAGAAATAATTAAATAATAAATTGAAGAAAATAGTGAAAAAATAGTTTTGTCTAAAAGATGATCTTTTAATGAAGGACAAAAAGTTCAAATAATTTTTTTAAGGATCTTCACACTTTATATATATATATATATATATTATGTCGGTTTGATTCGGGTTAGGTTTGACTTCTTTTTGGCTAACACCAAACCAAACCAAGAATGGTCGATTTTTTTTTCTAACGCCAAACCAATCAAACCAAATCATAAGTGGATTTTTTTTCTCGGTTCGATTTGACTTGGTGGTTTGGTCTGTACACCCCTAGCTACAGTCTTCTCTAATCTTAAATAGTGGCTGCCATTGGCCGAGTGTCGTATAATACCAACCACTATTGCTCCCTAAAGGCTACTCCTTTCGAGGCACTATACGAATTTTTACCTCCCAGGTGCCCTTAGGGTCCTTACCTTACTCTCTTCACATGCCCTTAGGTCTTAACTTAGCCCAACGACAAAACATGCTACAAAATTTAAGAGAGAACCTTCAACAAGTGCAGGATCGTATGAAGCACTTTGCAGATAAGAATCAAACTGATAGAGAGTTACAGGTAGGAGACCTGGTCGACTTGAAACTACAGCCCTGTCGTCAAACTTCCGTTGCTATACGCATAAATTTAAAGCTTTGTGCTAAGTACTATGATTATCAGACGTATTAGGTCAGTTGCTTACCAGCTGGAGTTACCTTAAGGGTCGCAGATCCACCTTATTTTCCATGTCTCGCAGCTCAAAAGGTGTGTTGGTCCAGCTATTGAGCCTCAACAATAGCCCCCAACTTGTGACGCTGAGGGTCGGGTCTTGGTGCAACCCATTGCCATCCTACAACGTCGATTAGTACGTGAAAACAATGTTGCAAGTGTCAAGCTCTTAGTCCAATGGTCCAACATGCGACCGGGGATGTCACCTGAGAGGATTGGGGCTTCCTTAAAGGTCAATTTTCGAAGTTCATGGCTGATCATCGACCTTGAGGACAAGGTCATTTTTTACCGGGGGTAGTGATATGACTGGATATGGAAGAAAAGGGGATTAAGGATTGGAACGAAGGAAATTGGAAAAGTACTTATGAATTAGAAATGGAAAGTAGTAGTAATGGAAATGTCTAAGAAAGGAGTCAATAGTGGAATACACGTGGAGACAGTTGAAGCAAGAATTGGGATTAATAAAGGGCACGTGCAAGTCACAAGGGTGCAAATCGAACGGTCCACACGCAATTACAGCTGGCTTGATCAACGACCCTAATTAGCCTGGTTTGATCAACGACCCTAATTAGCAGTTAAGAATCTGTCTGAAGGAAAAGTAGTTCAGTGAATTACTGGTACTCAGTTACCTTCCTCCCATTTTCTTCTTCTTCTCTCTTCTTCCTCTTCACGTTCCTCACTCTTTTCTATCCTTATTCTCCAAGTAATCACCATTGTTGTTCGACCTCAAGTTCTACCAAGGAAGCTTAGTTCATTTCTTGTTGTATTAGAATCTTGTAATAGACCCAATTGATCAATAAAATCCCAATTTCTTGAATGTCAATTTTGCGAATTCCAATTGAGTTACAATAGTGAATAATCATTACATATTAACGTATTCTAATTCGTTCAAGCGAGAAGGAAAAATAAAGAGGAGATAGAATCCTATACCACTGACAATATAAAATAATGTTACCACCATAAATGTAAAAGTTTCAACAATTAAGTCAAACCTTTTGATTAGGTAACATGATCTAGTCCATTTTCTCGAACGCGTTCCTAAGACGTTCGGATATTCCTTTCATGTGCAAGAATCTGGTACAGGGAAAAAGTTGAACAATGGTCAATTTATTCATCTTTTTAAGCTTTGATGATAACGATATGCCTTTCAGGATTGGGAGCACTTCATGATGTGGAGACCAAATGATGTGGGCAATCTAATAATAGGAGATTCTTTCCACTAACGATTTTCCTATTCTAAAGATGTTGCTTGCTGTAAATAACAATCATACTTGCGGTTTGAAACCCTAATTAGAGAGATTATGACTAAAATCTGCTGGAGATTAGTGCTATATCCAGTAAGGAAAAAATCATGCTCTATGGGCCCTAGGGGAGGATTATGACACTAAGATCCATAAAATCTCTTTTGGCTGTTAATTTTGACTTTAATTATGTACAGTTCGTTCACAAACTATAGGTTATTATTTAATAATTGTGATTAGATAACAATAAACAAGTTCTGTTTTTGCTGGTCAAAAGTGGGAGAAGAAAGGAAAGAATACTAAGAAGCCAACCAAAGCAGCTGTGGGACAAGGAACAAAGGCATTGGTCGAATGTCAAAACGTTTGTACAGTAGAGTTATTGCTTAAATTTTCAGACAGAAGCAACATTAAGACCCATTTGGTGGTTAGTGCTGAACATCATCTCCTATCAAAATGCTATGGTTTTTTCAACTTCTCCCATGTCTCGGACACAAATGAAGTTGATGGAAATATAGAGGTGTGAGTGGGGGAATATGAAAAACATTGTCGGTTTTTTGACTTCTGTGATACAAATAATACAATGCTTGAAACTTTGGGACCAAAATGTGCAACATTTTAGCAGCTTAAATGCAGAAGTCGCCTTCTAAGACAGTAGCGGTTTCTCCAAACAACCATACAATACTAGCTGTTGAAAATGCTATTTTGATGCTAAAAGAGAGATAATTCTCTTCTTATCTATAATGAAGTTAGGAGGGAAGATGATGGCGCCCGATATGCAATTTGTTGACACTATAAAGAAAAGTGCAATGATTCAATATTGATAAGTAGCTATTTGCCAGAGGTTTAACTAAATTGCACATGGATGGTTTCATCACAATGTGACAACATTACCTTCAATTCAAATGACTTAGGGTGTGTCTGGTACGAGGGTGGATATTTTTAATGGAAAATGTTTTCTTGACAAACAAGTTGGTTTCTTACTTATTTTTTAGTGTTTGGTAAGTATTAAAAAAAAAGTTATCTCAAGAGCATTTATACATAAGCGAGCAAAATACTATAGGGGTGGTTGGGGTGAGGAATGGGGCCTCGAGGGTGGGGGGGTGGGCGGGGGGGCAAGGGGGGGGGGGGGGACTGGGAGGATATAATAAACATCGAATGTCACGTATAGAACTTGTTTTTCCTACTTTATTGAGAAACTCACTTTCCTCAATTTTTAGGAACTTGTTTTCCAAAAATTTTGTCCAACCAAACATGGAAAAATAAGAAACTTCACACCGAGCATGCACTTAAGTTACCTTCAGTCAATATTACCATAGAGACATGGAGACAAGGGAGGTTTCTTCTAGAACACCTATGTGACCTGAAGAGAATAACCTGAGTGAAAAGGAAACGGTGAGCTTCGACCTAAAAGATAGGAACCTTGTAAATTGTTCTTTTCCTCTATTCAAATGCACTTTCTTTACTAACTAATGAGATTTTGAAAAGGATAGACGTTGAACATAAGGTGGAATGTCCCTCATGTAAGCTGTTGTACAGGGAAAAGTAGTAGTGGATTGAAAGATATAAGACAGGTACAAAAACAAAAGCAAGTATGCATAGTGAACCACGGAGCTAGACATTCACTGGTGCACAAAAGCATGTACCCCCAACTAAAGACACCGAAGTGTAAGAGGAAAACAACCTTGCACAACAGGAGTACAAAAATAACTAACTAATCTAAGGGGAGGTAGGTATTAACACTTCGTTATACGCAGGAGATGTGGAAACCAAAGTGGGGTGGGATACAGAAAGCATGTACAATTAGGATATGAAATTGAAAGAAGACAGTTGTAATAACTTTTCAGGACAAGGGGTGTGCTATAATTTAAAATGGTGTTTGGCCTTGGGATCTTTTGGATACACTAGAATAACCATAGATGTAAACATCACTGGAAGGTTTTTGCTTATCCTAAAAACACCAACTAGCATGTGAGAAGGGCTCAAACATGGGACCACCACCACTAACATAGTTTTAGATGCCATCATTAGCATGAGAAAAGGCATTACCTAATTCTAATTATCAAAAGGAACAATAATAGTTAGGCCACTTTGTACTCCAATGAACTCAAGGTTGCAGCTCACAATAAGAAAATCAGAATACGGTGAGTATACCCCGTTAACTTCAGATTTGCTTTAAATAAGACATCCTATACAAATAGAAAAGTAATCATTTCTATGCATTATAAATAGAAAATTCCCATCATTTGACTCAGATTGATCCTAAGTGGTTTAGAGAAGTCAATTTAAATGTCTCCTTAGTGGCATCCTCCCAAAGTAATGATGAAAATACAGACCTTGAATGCATATGACGAAAGGCCCCAACCCAAGCTACAGTTTGAGCCCCTTGAGTAGTTCAACGTACAATGCGAAAGTAGAAATACATAAAACCCAAAGGTAAAAGGATAACAAGAAAGAACCTCTAATTAACAAAATATACGTGTACAATATTTACAGCTCAATACTAAAACATTTTCAGGCCGGAATATATCAGTAACATAACATTCGAGCATAGTTCTTTAAGAAGGAGAAGTGGATATGTTACTACGTTTGCTGTGAAGTCGATATGTTCTAACATACTTGGGAAAAGGACAAACTGTAACCACGACAGTTGGACCAGGAGAGTGCACCTTATTACTCGATGTAAATAATATTCACCGTGCTTCATTACATAGCTCAACTCCAGGTCTAAACTTTCAACAACCAGTAACTCAGAAATCCACCAGCACCTGCAGCCCCTATAAATATCCTTGCTCCTGGACACTCAAGCTAGTGTCTCTCAGTATCTCCTTCCCTCTCTTCCTCTCTCTATATATTGCTCCCTCTCTCTACATCTTACATAAGTGCACGTGAGTGGGTGGTATTTGCGCATGGATACAGAAGTGCATGCACAAAGAGGATTTATACAGAGTTAAGCTCTCTGTATAACACTTCAAAACAAGCAAACAAGAGGAAAGAGGACGAAGCTTAAAGAAGATGGCAGCAGAGCAGACCAAAACACACCCGACTTTACCAGAGGTATAAACTGCAGAATCCTTTTAAAATATTTGAAATCACAAGAAAATGTGTATGAATCACCCTGACCAGCACATTCTTTTTAAACCATAATTTCTAGGTCACGGAGGAATTGAAGAAAATAATGGACAGAGGTTTTCCTATACTTGCTATGGGCTTGGCGACCTACTTAAAAAACATGATTTTAGTTGTGTGCATGGGAAGGCTGGGAAGCTTGGAACTGGCAGGGGGTGCACTGGCCATTGGCTTCACCAATATAACTGGTTACTCTGTATTGTCTGGCCTAGCCTTGGGGATGGAACCACTTTCTAGTCAGGCTTTTGGATCAAGAAACTTAACTATAGTGTCTCTTGCCCTTCAAAGGACAATCTTTATGTTATTAACTGCATCTATACCTATTGCGTTTTTATGGTTTAATTTTGAGTCTCTCATGCTAAAGCTACACCAAGACTCACAAATAATACATGTCGCAAGTGTATTTTGCAGATTTGCTGTCCCAGATCTTATTGCTAACAGCTTTCTTCACCCTTTACGCATCTACCTACGGTGTAAAGGGACAACATGGCCTCTATTATGGTGTACTTCACTTGCAACAGTGTTGCATTTCCCTATCACAGTTTACCTGACTTTTACTCTCCGTCTCGGGATTCAAGGAATTGCAATTTCAACCTTTGTCTCTGACTTTGTCACCTTATTCTTCCTTTTAGGCTATATCTTCTTTACTTATGACCAACATGGATCTCTGTCAAAGCCCCTACCAGAAAATATAAAACTTCTTCCTTCCATTTCTGTGGGAGAGCAATGGATAATACTTCTTCAACTTGCTATACCTAGTTGTTTAGCAGTTTGCTTAGAGTGGTGGTGGTATGAGTTCATGACAGTTCTAGCCGGCTACCTTGACAGGCCTGAAGTTCCACTTGCCGCATCTGCTATTGTAATACAAACCACATCTCTCATGTACACATTGCCTTCAGCCTTAAGTGCTTCAGTATCAAGCAGGGTAGGGAACGAACTTGGAGCGGGACGGCCAGCTAAGGCTCGCTTGGCGACAGGGATAGCCATAGGGCTGGCTTTTTTGACTTCAACATTTGGATTCTTACTCACCACCTTAGGGAGAGAAGCATGGGGAACAGTCTTTACAAAAGATAGAGAAGTACTGGAGCTAACAGCGACCGTTCTCCCCATTATTGGACTTTGTGAACTAGCTAATTGTCCACAAACAACATGTTGTGGGGTGCTTCGGGGAAGTGCTAGGCCCGGTGTTGGTGCAGGTATTAACTTCTACTCGTTCTATTTGATGGGAACACCAGTGGCCATCATTTTGGCCTTCGTTTGGAAACTAGGATTTTTGGGTCTTTGTTATGGGCTTCTAGCAGCTCAAGTGGCATGTGTAATCTCAATGTTAATAGTCACTTATAGTATTGATTGGGAAGGAGCATCCTTGAAGGCACAAGAACTAGTGGGAAGAACTAATGAACTCCCATATGAAGATCAACTGGTAAAAATTGAGGAGGGTAATGGACTTATCAAAGGATTTAACTTCTGAAAAGGGAGGAAATCTAAGGATGCAATGGCTGGAAAGGAAAAGGAATGAGATGGTACAGACAAGAAGAAACAAAGAACGCTATATTCTCTAAGTATTTCGAGTTATAGAATATGCAACAGTATCTTGGACTTTTGACATTAAAGCAACTATTTTCATAAATCTAACAGGATTGTCGATGGGATTATAGAAGTATAGGCCAGCAGAAGTGTGTTTTGTAGCTCAAATGTGTAAATGCATGAGGCTTTTGGTTTGCATTTAGATGTCAATATATGTTATCTTAGTAGCTATGACATGAACATTTGCATGAGTTTATAGTTTCTTTTTTTGTAGTTCTCAGCATCTATTGTTATCAGAATAACCACATCACAACATACTTCAAATTCAATTCACCCCCTCCCTCCCTTCCTAAAATGTGAAGATAGAACAGGACGCATTTTATCTCTGTTTGTGGGGCATAAACTCTATGGGGTCGTTTGGTTGGAAAAAAGTTACCCCGGGATTAGTTATCCTAACATGTATATGGGATAACTTATCCCGTCACTATGGTGTAAATGGTGGGATAAATAATCTCTGTACTAACTAATACCTCACACCAAACATGGGATAAAATAGTCATTCATTTTATTCCGGGACTTATACCTCACACCAAACTACCCCTACGAGAAGAAGCAAAAGCCCTATGAACTTCAATTTCGGATTATCAAATATTATTTTAATATCTTAAAGATATTTTAGGAGAAAAAAACATTCATCATTAGGGTAACACTCCTATAAATGGAACAATTTTTAATAGAAAACTATACTTCTCTTGGAGAAATCAATTACAGCAATGATATATTTTCTGAAGATGTAACGGTTTAGTACAGCACATATTTAGCTCATAACATTGATAGTGTCGTTTTCTTCTTTACTCCATATCTCTCACACAGTTAAACATTTTGTGTAATTTATAAGTTTCTATAATAAGACATTAGCTCAAATTAACATTTATTTTCCTTAGGTAACAAAATAATGCGATACAAAAGGAGCACTCAGTAGAGGGATACAAACAAGAAGGGACAAATGAGAGACCAAAAGGACAAAAGCTTTTTAAAGCCTTGGTGCGATTTTAGATATTACTGCCCCAATGAGAGCCCGCTGCCTTTTAACATGTTGGTAAGTATATGATATTTTAAAATCATAACTATCCATAGAAAATGGAATTAAAAGAGTCCAAGAGAAATAACTGAACATAACACACTAGGAATTATCCAAGAGAATTAAAAAAAAAGTCAGATTTTCTTTGCTTCTTCCACAACGTTCACATAAAATACCCAGATTGTGCTCTGCCAGGCCCCTATACAGCCCCTTATGGATTCTGAGATTCAGCGACTCTACACATTGGGAGGCAAACTACGCAAAGTGGAAATGTTATTGACTTGGTAGCAGACATGGTTTAACAACTGTTTTATTAACTAGTGAGTTATCACAACCACTGTTGTCTCTAACTCGAGGCATTACAAGGATAAAAATGGGGTGACCCAGAGTTACGCATTGTAAGGGACAGAATATAATGTATACAATGGGAGCTATGTCTAGAATCCAATGACTCACCTCTATGTTCATGCAATATTTGTTCGGTTTTCACCCTTTGTCATGCTAAAATGGAAGGGAACATTACTATTACTGAAGTTTACACACACCACTGCAGAAATTTGTAAAGGCACTGCTAAAGAGCCAGGTTTGCACCGAACTGATAATATTCAGCCTTATCTGTCAATAGCCATCTGCACTATATTATATTAACCAGGAGAGTCAACCGCAAAATTTCCCTTCACTCCTGAGGAAAAAAAGACAATAGTTCACTCATTCATGTCCAAAAGCCATATTGACAAAGGCTTCTCATTTTTAAGAATACTTCCACATAAAGCACTAGTGACCAAAAATTATGAAAACAGTGGATTTTCCACATTTTCTTAGCAAGAATATATTATTTCCAAATGAATTTAACTCGAGTTATGTGCCTGCACCCGCTGCTTTCTGTACACAACCATCTATGCTCCAGTTCTCCCCTCCCTCTTTGAAGAGATGATCAGTCAAAAGCCCTTCCCTTTCTGTTTTGAATCTCTCTACCTAAACTCCTTCCCATATTCTTTTCTCTCTGTAGAATTACTATAATTCACAATACAATATTTGCGCTTAACTACATGAACCGCTTCCTATTCCCAAAACCAAACAGCCATAAGTGCCTCAAAAATCTTTTAAAAAAAAAAGACCTTCCTCGACAAACCTTAACGATTAGGGATATTTGGATAAAACTATTGAATTCTAATTTCTCTCCAGCATTCACTTGTAAATTCTTTCGTGTAATACTCGCCATTCAGTTAGCTAGGGACTGCCGTTTTTAGCTAAGCATTATGCACTTGGTATTGATATAAGTTTCAACAGCATAGAACACATTATCAGAGATTCATTGAGTCTCATCTGTACCATCTAACATAAAAAAAAAAAGGAGCTTATTATTGTGGCTCATCAAAACAGCAGAAATTCAAAACATATAAATGCTATCAAAGCTCATATTATTACTCCTATAGTTTCTTGTACTCTTATTATCATATTGTTATGCTATAGTAACTATTCAGAATGCTTTGTTATGCTTTCACTTCCGTTACTTCTTTTTCCGGATTGCTTTGGACTGATTTTTCTTGAACCGAGGTCTATCGAAAACGGTTTCTCTATCTCAGGTAGGGCTAACCTCCCCAGACCCACTTTGCGGAACATGTTGTGGTCGACTGTGAGTCCATGCTAAGTCTAATTTTTTTTTTTCTACTGGAGAAGAAATAAAATTTGTAGAAATTTCATAATCAAAGCAGTTCAACATTTTCAAAACTAGGAAATGACAAAAGTATGCCACTATTTTGGTCTAAATGCAATTTCAACTGCAAATTTATAATGGGCAAGGATTTCAATTCTCGTAGAAGGAAGATAGAATGCGAAAGAGAGAAGACGAGCTTACGGGGGTGATCACAGAGGATAAATAATCAGAGATTCCACCGGATGGAGCTAACAGCGGAGCAAACGAGAAATTCCAACGAGACGCTGTGACAAGAAACAAGACAAACACGTGATTTGACTGATCGTCAACGATTTCTTCGTGATATGTTGTTATTGGGCTTAGATATGACTGGCTCTTTCAGATGGGCTGATTTTTATGTCTCACTTCCACGAAATTACGCCTAGCGTCGGATATCAAAATTTTTACTAAAAATTACGCAAATACACAATTTGTATTTTTAATATTACAAAAAATTTTAATTTTCTAAACATATTATAAAAATTTCAACATATACACAGAATGCTATATGTATATATCGGCTATATTATGTATATTAATAGGGAGAGAGAGTAAAGTAATTAAAAAAATGGAAAAGAGTGTAATTACTTACAAAAGAATTGACATTTATGTTATTTATACAATTTTTTATCAATCAAATGTTTGGCATTGAATTTTGGAAAAATTACTTAAATTTGCAACTTAAATTTCTATTATTACATAAAATTTCAACTAGCAAAAGTAATTACAATAATTCCTTTTTGACACTATTTCTCTTCAAACTTCATGTACATATCTCACCTATACTTTTCTTACACTTAATGTTCCACAAAAAGTGCCTAAAATCAAGAAATCTAAATAAAAAAGTTCGCAAATTTTAAATTTACAAATGTGTTCTTCTCAAATTGCTCGATATCAATACACCCTTTTACCCGTGGACCTTTGCTAGTGAACCACCAATGCCACAACTCCATTTACCAGTCGCATCCATCACAACCAAAACCACATTCGTCAACCTCTACCGGCGAACCAAGCCGCCGACACTTCCTCTGTTCCCTTTCATCTCTCAACTGCTGCCTCAACCCCTCTTTTTTCATTCCTTTCACAAAAAAATCACCAATTGATGGACCCCCGATGGTCTTTCCACCCCTTTTCGACATTTTTTGGTAGAAGCTCAAAAAGGTCATCGGTGAATTTTCATGGAAGAAAAAAAAAGATACATCATGATTCCGTCTCCTCAATGTACAGTGCTTTGTGTCTGAATCTGTTTTTTTTTTTTCAATTTTCATATTCCTATGCATAACAAAAGTATCAGTTGTTGTTACTTTAACCTTAATACATATCGTGGCTATGTAAGATTGAGGGTAATCGTTCAAGATACGTTGTTATTTCAGCCCATATATTATGTATGTGGATGAATTATATAGTGAAGTTCGTCTGTTTTTTTGAACTCTAATGCATAACGAATTATGTATATGTATGACACTGTTAGTTGTATTAGGTTTTATTCCAACCCATATACATAACTATTGTATATATCATATTTGCAATAACTTCAGTTATAGTTGTGTATTTTAGTTGGGGTTCCCTGTAGGTTTGATTTTATTTCACTTATGATACATAACTATGATATATATATAGGATTGGTATAAATGATATTATGTTAAATTTAATACATAGTATACTCATGTATAGGGATACATTTTTTCTTACATATACATGATGATATGTCGTTTCTGATACATAATTGTGTTATGTATAAGAATGAAATTACTCAAGTTAATGCAAATTAGATACATACAATAGATATGTATAATTATGTATATCTGACTTATTTATAAACAATTTTCATCATTTTGCACCTTCAATAATTAAGTTTGATTTTAGATTTAACTAATATTAGTATGTAATTTTTGTGATTACAAGGGATCAAATACTGAATAAAGAGAATTGCAATGTTCATCGTACTGATATATGACAAAAAACAAATCTTCAAAATTTTTGAAAAGAAGAGATTCAAAAAATAGAGCTTTGTTGATCGGAAGGGAGATGTTTGATCGTGCTAATTGATTTGTTGTTTCAAATTTTGTAATTGAAAAATTGTTACTTAATTTAAGGGCATTAATTGGGGGCTACAATAAAGGAAGATATGTTTTTTTTTCCTTAAATATTGTTAAGGAAGTTAGTTCTGATACATAAGATACTTATGTATATCAACGTTCAGTCATGTATATAAATAACTAAAATTTGAGAGAAAAAATTATTAGAAAAACTGAGAGAGAGGGTAATTAAGGAGCAAACTAATGTGATTTATGTTATTTACCTTTGAATTTTTATCTCCTAAAATATGTGGTCTTAAATTTTTATCCCCGCTACATAAGTTTTATCATTTGCTCGTAAGACAGAACTTGTAGTCAATTGAACATGTTCACTATCTTAAAATATCATGGATATTTGCCTTATGGGCGAAAGTTAAAATATCTGTTTTATGGGCAATATATCTAAGTTCTAAATTTTATCCATAAATTAAATCTTTTTATCAATTCTGCAGAGTCATTATCTTAAAATGTCAACGTCTATCTTATGAAAAAGAGTTAGAATATTTACCTTATGAGAAAAATTTATTAATCAGGGCCAAAAACTTAAAACCCCCTTTTGTAGATGAATTTTGTAAATATTTTTTATATACCAAATAAAATATTAAGATCACTTCATTTTAGGGTCATTTCTAAACTAAACCCCTTAAACTCTTGCGAAAAATGGGGAAAGACACTAGATGGTCATTCAGCCAAACAAATACCAACTGAATGGCCAAATAATTAGATTTTTGTTATAAATATATTTGATTTCTAGTGAATATCTACATGTATGTTTATTAGGAAAAAAATTAAGAACTCTTAACTTTAGGATCAAGTCATTTTTTTCCTATAAATAAAAGAGTTTTTTTTCATTGTAATTAATCACTAATCTCTTAATACAATCTCTCGAGAGGATCAACAAGCCTCTCCCTTCTCTCCCATATTATTCTTGTCTTTCTTTATTAGTTCATAGCTCATTCTCTTAGTTCATAACACATTATCAACATAAGTCTCTAAAATTATTTCAATTTGAAAAAGGTGGAGATAGAGAAGCCAAGAACGCAAGAACTATGCGGTTATCACAATTTGATAGCCATACCCTTTATAATTTATATGTTACTACATATAAGAGACTTTAATATTATTGCTTTATTTTAGTAATTTTCTTAAAGGAATCTATCACCGAAGAGATATTTATAAATTATAGTGCAGTGCCTTACAAAGTTTAGCAAGAACGACCTTTATCAGTTAACATATTTCATTGTACTTTGGGTCTCTACATGATCCTACTATTTGAGTACTGCAAAAAAGGTAATTGTTTTATTGCGAAAGTCTTGCATATTGCTAGTGCTATTAGATTACTGTTTATATATTATTATATTTATAGATATTATTCTCAGCAATCTTATAAATTGAATATCTCACCGTGCATATGGTAGATATACTTAAACTCCTAGAGAATTATTAGCAAACAATATATGGCCACCAATAGTGACAATTTTCATAAACAAGTATCATTGCACAAAATGATAAGATACTGAATTAGAGTCCACGTACACTATGATAAGATATTGAGTTCAAGTTCCATCGATTTATAACATAAGACACGTTTATATGAATAAGACATTGACTTTGAATCTTAAGGCACCATATTGATGATATAATGATTGACAAGGCAAAATAATATGTATTTGGTAAAAAATGATGAAACCTATTTCATTGAATATGGTTCATTCCCTGAAGTGAATATGATAGCAGTATTTCATATATATGCCTCAATTTAATTCTGAAGTACCAATTCTTGAAATAGGTTCTAAGCTAAGCTATCATAACTTGATAGACTTAAGACACGATTATATATATTCCATTCCCGAGAATGAAAATTTCGGTTGTTATAAGAACAGATCCATTCCTCGAAGTAAGCCTGTTAACTGGGTCAGGCCGAGTTAACCCGGAACCTGCCTGTCACTTTTAATCGGGTTGTCGGTTGGTCCGGATTCAGGCCAGGTTTAACGGGTCGGTCCGGTTCCAGGCCCAACAGTAATATTTTTAGAAACAACCCGGGACCGGCCCAATAGACCTAACTTGGTCCAACCAGTGTAAACCCGGTCAAACCCGATAAAAAATTTGGTCAAAACTGGTCAAAACTGTAAATAAATAAATAAATATTTTTTCTCCAATATACACTATATACACCCACCTATATACATTTTAAATACGTTAAACAATATACACACAATATATATACACTATATATATAGTATGTACTACATTAGAATTTAAAAAATATACACATATACACAATTACACATCTAATCATGTATACGACTATACCTTAGTTAAATGTATATACTACTTTAAATAAAACATATACTACAAGATATATACTGCAATATATATACTAATTTATAAAACATATACACATGTATACCTTAAATATATACTACCTTTAGAATCTATAGAAAATATGTACACAAATATACGTACCATTCAATATATATACTATTTTAAATAAAACATATACTACAATATATATACTAATTTATAAAACATATACACATGTATACGTTAAATATATACTACTTTAGAGTCTATATTCTATACATACACATATATACGTACCATTCAATATATGTACTACTTTAAATAAAACATATACTACAAGATATGTACTAATTTATATATACTACAATATATACACACACAATATATATATATATATATATATATATATATATATAGTTATATACCTATTTACAAAACATATACACATGTATACCTTGGAAACAACCTCTGGCAGAAATAAAAGGTAAGGTTGCGTACAATACACCCATGTGGTAGGGCCCTTCCTCGGATACCGCGCATAGTGGTAGCTTTAGTGCACCGGGCTGTCCTTTTTTTAATACACATGTATACCTTAAATATATACTACTTTAGAGTCTATATTCTATATATACACATATATATGTACCATTCAATAGATGTACTACTTTAAATAAAACATATACTACAAGATATATACTAATTTATATATACTACAATAAACACACACACACACACTATATAGTTGTATACTAATTTATAAAACATATACACATGTATACCTTAAATAAATACTACTTTAGAGTCTATTCTATATATACACATATATACGTACCATTCAATATATGTACTACTTTAAATAAAACATATACTAAAAGACATATACTAATTTATATATAAAACAATATATACTCACACTATATATATAGTTATATACTAATTTATAAAACATATACACATGTATACGTTAAATATATATTCTTTTAGAGTCTATAGAAAATATATACACATATATACATACCATTCAAAATATGTACTACTTTAAATAAAACATATACTACTAAATATATACTAATTTATATATACTACAATATATACACACACACTATATATAGTTATATACTAATTTATAAACATAGACACATGTATACATTAAATATATACTCTTTTAGAGTCTATAGAAAATATATACACATATATACGTACCATTCAGTATATGTACTACTTTAAATAAAGTATATACTACAAGATATATACTAATTTATATATACTATAATATATATACACACTATATATATAGTTATATACTAATTTATAAAACATATACACATGTATACCTTAAATATATACTACTTTAGAGTCTATATTGTATATATACACATATATACGTACCATTCAATATATGTACTACTTTAAATAAAACATGTACTTCAAGATATATACTACAATATATAAACTAATTTATAAAATATATACACATGTATACCTTAAATATATACTACTTTAGAGTCTATACTCTATATATACACATATATACGTACCATTCAATATATGTATTACTTTAAATAATATCCTACTTAATATAATAAATTAATAATTCTTGAGGTTTTGAACTTAAAAGAAATTTATTTTTTCATTATGTTTGTTATGTTTAATTGTCTATTACTTAGTGTAAAATTTGATAGTAAATTAGTAATATATTAAAACTAAGTATTTAATTTAAACTAGAAATTCAATATAAATCATTAAATGGAAAAAATTACAAAGTAAGGAGTGAATGAATGTTATATTTTATTGATTGCAAAATGATTCAAAATTTATCATGTACATGAATGAAAAATCTACAAATTTTTCATCATTTTTTCCAACTCATCTATGTTAACGTTAACGGGAACAGGCATAGGATAGTCAAAATCAATGGGGGCAAAACCATGCATTGGACTTGATTCTGCTGAGTTCTCCCTTGAAGTCATAATTTCTTCAAGTTTCTGTTCGTCTTTCGGCTCCACCTCCATTCCTTGATTTCTTCGTTCCACTATAATCCAATCTCTAAGGCAAACTAGAATATTCATAGCATTGCTTCCCAATGAATGTCGGTTGTCTCCAAGCTATTGTTGTCCCTGACTAAAAATGCTCTCCGATGCAACGATGAACATTGGAACATTCAATATATCTCTAGCTAATCTAGAAAACACAAGATATTGTGTTTCATTATTCTTCCACCAATTCAACGCGTTGATCCGTCGTCTACGATCCTCTAGCAGCGTTCGAAGATAATACTTAAGCTCTCCCGATAAGTTGTTGTGTAAGTTTAAGCCTCAACACTATTTCAGCAATTTAAATCATAAAAGTGATCAGGAAAACCACTATGTGCCGGCCTTTTAGAATATGATGGCTCCTCGGGAGGATGAGGAGCGGCAGTTGGAGTGATATTTGTTGTTATAGCTAAATCAAGTAAATCAGCATAATGGTTATATTATTTATCTATGTAAGTGTTCGCATCACCCATAGCCGTCCACAAATCTGGTTGTTCTTGTTCTTCATCATCAGAATCATTGTTAGTATTTATCTCTAAGTTAGAATAAATAAGAGTACTACAGTGGCACATAGTAGTATATTTCATACACGAATTTAGCATAGCACCAACCAAGTAAATAGGGGGAATTAGAAAAAAATATTTTTTAAATTTAGCAAACATAGCACCAACAACTTCTTCGTAACCTTCTTTATTCTTATATTCTTTGAGCAAACCAGAAATATCGGCTATATATATTAAAATATTACAAACATCAGGCTAATAAACACCAGAAAATTCAACCGTAGCTATATAATTTTTTTTAAAAAACTTAACAAGATCATCAATTACAGTCCAATCAGAATCATGTAGCATACATTCAGCCGAATCAGCAAATGAACCACAATACTGGTTAAAAGTTAGTGTAATAGGAACTCTATAAGTATGACAAGTTTCTAAAAAATCATATGTAGCATTCTATCTAGTATCATATTCTTCAGGCATCAATATCGGTGCAAGTCCATTTTGTTCACATTTAACTTTAAATTCTCTAATTCTTTTTCTTTGATTATTTCCTTGAATAAAACCAACAGTAAGCCGAATTTTTTCAATATAAAGCTCAAAAATTCAAGATCATCTCTTACAATTAAATTATATATATGACAAGCACACTTAACATGAAATATTTCAGGTAACGGCGGGGAGAGCCTAACTTTTAACATTGTAATAGCAGTCTTGTTGTTAGAAGCATTATCAAGAGCAATATATAAGACTTTATTTTCAATACCATAAAATTCTGCAACTTTACCAATCAATTCAGCAATAAATTCTCCAGTATGTTTATGATCATCATCATACAAAAAAACTAGAATACGTTTTTGCATAACAAAATTGCTATTGATCCAGTGACAACTAATGGTTAAATAATCATTTTTATTAACAGTACGACCAAGATCAGAAGTTAGAGCCATTTTACATTGAATAATTTTTAACAATGTAGATAAATAAAAAATATATTGTAAATGAAGTCTAAAAATATCAACCCGATAAGTACTTCTAGGAATACCATTAAACATAAAATTATAAATTGCTTGAATATAATGAATAAAGCATTCGAAGAAGGAAAACTGAAAGGCAAACAGCCCAAAGCTACCGTTTTGCTATTTCTTCCTAGTCTCTCAATTTATTATACTTCTTAATTACCTGACTGGTTCCTGGATCCATTCTAGTTTGTGTTGGCCCATCAACATCCTTACCACCTTTTGCAATAAATAACTCTCTTTCGTGATTATCACTTATATGTCTCATTAACGTATCCGTTGATGTTTTGACTTTTGATAAAATATTTTGCATCTTTTTCTCAAGAAAATTGTCTGTTTTCAAGCAACTAAAGTTGTAATTAATAGTGGATTTGAGTGATTTCAGGTATAGGAGTTAGCTGAAGGAAAAAACTTAGGAAAATAGCAGAAAAGAGGTCAATCATGCGATGGGCCACAAATCCTAAGTATTTCCTGTGGGATTTGACACCCAACCTAGTTGGGTTCTATATTTAACAGCAATCGCTTACTCTCTCGTAAGAGAGGTATTATTTGGGCATATCAAATTTTGGCACCGTTGTTTGGGAATACGATGTCAATTAAGTTTGTGTTTGTTAATTGACCTTTGGTCAAGTTTCCCAAAATTTACTTTTGTTTGTTGTTTTTGTTCTATGCAGGGTAGTTATTATGTATGCCAAGTACACAGAGATCGGGTGCATCGTTATTACCAGAACATTCGGAACCACAGTTAATTGGCAGAATGGCAGACCCCCAAGACGTTAAAAGACTAACCGCTCTGGCTAGAACTCAACTTAATCAGCAGAATAACAACTAGCCGAAGCATCATCCTAATCCTGACAATGATGATTTCGGGGATGATGATTTGTTAGACTCTTTTAACTTAAGGCGTGTAGAGAATGTGGCTGCACAAGTGAATTAAAATGTAAATAGGAATCATCCCTTTAGGGCGAGGCAGGATCGACAATCGGTATAGTTTGATCTAAATGATGACAAAGATGGAATGGATGGAGCAGGTGTAACTAGAGCTATTATTCCTTCTCCTTTTGTACCCAGAGATAAATTCAATATTACCAGTACTATGATTTAACTTCTTCATCTTAAAGGGTTGTTTGGTAGTTTTCCAGGTGATGATCCAAACATATATTTGGTGAACTTTGTCACCATCTATAAGTTTTTTGATAACCCAGGAGTGGGCCAGAATGTCATTTACTTGCATTTATTTCCTTTGTCTCTATCTGGGGAGGTGACACTGTGGCTCAATGGGCTGACTCCTGACTTTATCATAAACTGGAGGCAGCTGAAAGAGGCTTTCCCAGAAAGGTTCTTTCCACCTTTTATGATGAGGGTACAATTGAGAGATGAGATCAGCAACTTCTGGCAGCTTCCCATAAAGCTCTTCATGAAACCTGAAAGAGGTTTAAAAAGAAGCTGTTGTAGCACCCGAATCACAATATGATGGATATTCATTTGATGGAGACTTTATATAAAACTCTAAACTCTATTTCCAGTTGTGGATAATACTGCAAGAGGGTCATTTGTTGATCTTACTTTTCCAGAGGCTTCAAAGATGCTTAATCGGATGACCAAACAAAGTAGAGCTTGACATACCAAGGATTCTGTGGTAGCAAGTCCTACTGTGTCCGGTGGTATGACTGTAGAGCAATTCAAGAAAGATGAGGAACATAACTAGGACATGGCACACTTGAAGACACAAATGGATTTACTGACTAAGCATCTATTGAGGAGCCATCGGTGTTGGAATTAAAAAAATTGCCAGTTCATCTCTGATATGTGTTTCTAGGTAGTGCAAACACTTTAACTGTTATCATTGTGGCTTATTTACATGAGCAGCAGGCGGAGGCACTTATTTCAGTGCTTTAGAGGTACAAAAGAGCGATAGGATGGACTATCGCAGATATTTTTAGCATCCCTCCAGGTATTTGCACTCATAAAATTCAGTTAGAGGAGGACTGTACACCAATAATTGAGCATCAACACCATCTTAACCTACCTATGGAAGAGGTGGTTAAGAAGAAAATCATCTAATGGCTTGATGCAGGAGTTGTATATCTCATTTCTGATAGTAAATGAGTGAGTCCTGTATAATGTGTGCCCAAGAAAGGGGGCATGACAGTTGTGGCAAATGAAAAGAATGAGTTGATACCAGTCAGACTTGTCACTGGGTGGAGAGTTTGCATAGATTATCGAAAACTCAAGTCATAGACATTGAAGGACCACTTCCCAATGCCTTTCATGGATTAGATACTTGATCTTTTGGCGGGAAGAAGTTGCCACTATTTTCTAGATGGGTATTCTGGTTATAATCAGATTTCTATCACCCCAGAAGATTAGGAGAAAATGACATTCATCTGCCCGTATATTACTTTTGCCTACAAGCAAATGCCGTTTGGATTGTGTCACCCGCTACCTTTCAATGGTGCATGATGTCTATTTTCTCAGATATGGTTGAAGATACCTTAGAGGTGTTTATGGATGATTTTTCTGTGGTAGGAGATTTGTTTGAGCTATGTTTGGTGAATCTGAGTAGGGCCTTGCTGCGATGTAAAGATTTTAACCTTGAGCTTAATTGGGAAAAATGCCACTTAATGATGAAGGAGGGCATTGTTCTTGGGTTAAAAATCTTAGTAAAAGGGATTGAGGTTGGAGAAGCTTCCACCTCCTATTTCAGTAAAAGGGGTGCATAGTTTCCTTGGCCATGCAGCTTTTATCAGAGATTTATAAAGGACTTCTCAAAAATTACAAATCCACTTTGCAAAATTTTGGAGAAGGAGGTTAAGTTCAACTTTGATGATGATTGCTTGAAGGCATTTGAATGCCTCAAAGAGAAGCTAATTGATGCATTTATTATTATTTCATCAGATTAGTCAAGCCATTTGAAATTATGTATGATGCAAGCATATTGCACTTGGAGCTGTACTTGGGCAGAAGAGGGATAAGCTATTTCATCCTATTTATTATGTAAGCAAATCATTGAATGGGTCCCAAAAGAATTACACTGTCACTGAACATGAACTTCTTATAGTAGTTTATGCTTTTGAAAAATTTCAAGCTTATTTGCTAGGAACCAAGGTGGTGGTGGGTGCTGTTGCTTCAAGAATTTGACTTCTAAGTCAAAGATTGGAAGGGTTGCGAAAACTAAGTTGTAGACTATTTGTCCAGGCTGGAAGGAAAGCAAGCAGTTGGAGATTAACTTGAGATCAATGATGCATTCCCGGATGAGAAAATATTGGCTGCTGTTATGGAAAAAATACCTTGGTACGCTGTTTTTGCAAACTATATGGTAAGTGAGGTAATTCTGGAGAATCTTTCTTTTCATCGAAGAAAGAAGTTTCTCCATGATGTGCCACATTATTTCTGGGATGATCCGTATCTATTTTGGTGAAGTGCTAACAATATCATAATAAGATGTGTTCCATAAGTAGATATATTGAGTATCTTGGGAGTATACCATGCCTCCCCGGTTGGTGGTCACCATGCTGGTGACTGTACTGCTAGAAAGGTGCTACAAAGTGGCTACTATTGACTAACTTTATTCAAAGATGCTTATGAGTTTGTGAGAAAATGTGACCAATGTCAGAGGCAGGGGTCAATCTCCATTCCCCATGAAATGCCTTTGACAAAAATAATGTAGGTAGAATTATTCGATGTCTGGGGCATCAACTTTATGAGGCCTTTTGTGAGCTCATATGGGATGAAATACATTCTAGTTGCTGTTGATTATGTCTCAAAATAGGTTGAAGTCGTTGCTTTAGCTGACAATGAAGGGAAGAGAGTAGCTGTGTTCCTTAAAAGGAACATTTCCTCTTGATTTGGGGTGCCACGCACCATTATAAGCGACGATGGATCTCACTGTTGCAATCATGTGTTTCGGGATGCCTTAACAAAGTATGGTGATAAGAAACACAAGGTAGCAACTCCATACCACCCACAAACTTGTGGACAAGTGGATATTTCAAATAGAGAAATCAAAGCCATACTTGCTAAAACAGTGAATACTAGCAGACAAGACTGGTCTAGGAAGCTTGATGATACCTTAGGGGAATACAAAACAACTTTTAAGACACCAATCGGCATGTCACCGTACCAGTTGGTTTATGGAAAGGTATTTCATTTACCAATTGAATATGAGTATAAGGCATTGTAGGCACTTAGGAGGCTGAATTTGAACTAGAATGAGGCAACGCAGTTGAGATTGGGGTAGATGAATGAGATGGATGAGTTCTATCTCGAGGCATATAAAAGAGCTGATCTTTACAAGGAGAAGATGAAGAAGTACCATGATCAGAGGATTGCAAAAAGAGATTTTTAGAAGGGTGATTGGGTGTTTCTCTTCAACTCCAGACTAAATCTGTTCCTAGGTAAGGTTAAATCAAAATGGTCTAGTCCATTCCAAGTTAATCAAGCCTACCCGTCTGGAGTAGTTGAACTTGCAAACGAAGATGGAAGTGTCTTCAAAGTGAATGGGCAATGACTGAAGTTATATATCGGTCCAATAGACTCGATAAAGTGCATAGCTACTATCTATCTTTGTGAAGTCTGAGTAATCGAGATTACTGCATCGTACCGCGCCATTAAATCAGGCTCTAGTAGGAGGCAACCCACCAAGTGTTGTTGTAATTATAGTCATAGCTTATTTATTATTTTTATGCAATCTAATGTATTGTTAAGTATGCAGGACTGAGATTGCTGAGAGGGAAGAATTTTATAGCCTGACGATCGAGTCAGCAGACCATCAATAAATTGATGGACCGTCGGATGAACCGTCTACCTGAAGTTAAAATTCTGAGTTTCTAGAATAGGCTGATGGACCGCTCGATGGACCGTCACATAGTTGATGGACCATCGTAGTAAACATCGTAGTAGAAACTGGAAGGTATGTCTCTGGTAAGACTTGACGGCTACCTTGGCAGACCATCTCAAAGTTAACGGACCGCCGGGTTATTCGTTAAATGTAACCCTAGTTATGGGTCAGGTTGGGTTAAATATGATGTATATTTAAATGACCTGTACTTGACCCAAATACTTTTAAAGAGATAAAATAGGGAGGTTACATACGTTGTAACCTTTTCAAAGTCTAAAATTGTCCAACTCCCTCTGGATTCAAAATATTTGAAGGTAGTTGCTCCCTCTAGGACTCTCCATCTTCTTTCTTCTATTCTTAGTTAAACAACATCACCCTTCTCTTCTTCTCATCACAATAAATGTTATCAATCATTAACTAGAGTTTAAAATTTCCTTCATTCCTGCATTTGCAAGAGAGAGGAGTGTAGTACTACACCATTAAGGTATGATTATAACCCTTTCTTCGTTCTTTGAATGACAAAAACATGAAGTAAATAAGTGTTTGGTTGATAAAATTTCATCTTGCTTTCTTCTTATGCTTTGAATTATTGATGTTATGAGTTCTTAACTTTGGTATACATTGTTTGGGTGAAGTCTGAGTAACCCACATATTTAGAGTTGAAAAAAATTTATGCTTAAATGGGAATACGTTGTCATCACTATACTGAAAATCATGTGAAGTATGCTAGGCGTTCGAAAAATGCCTAAGTAAAATATTAAATTGAAAAGGCCTGCCAATGGTCAACTTGGCAGAACATTAAATTTGTGACGGACCGCCAGGTGAACCATCGCAAAGAGCAACACACCGATGTTATACACTGGATAGTAGCGACGGACGACCTGGCGGACCGTCGGTAACCTAATGACCCGTTAATTCAACCATCGCAAAGCACTGAGAATTGGTACTCACTGGATAAGGCCCGATGATCAGAATAATGGTTTTTCAACCCTACGATGGACCGTCAAACAAAAAATTTCACTGTTTTGGCTGATTTTATTCTACAAACTGATTCAGTACTCCTTTTTTAGGAACCATGGCACAAAAACTCCCATTTACTAGAGGTAGTGATCAGGCAAGAGGTCGAGGCAAACCTTCTAGGAGTGACGAGGCATCAGCCTTCAACACTCGCCAAAGAGACCGAACACTTTCTACACTCTTCAAGTCTGGAGAAGAGAGTAACAACAACACCAACAGTACTAGCTTGAACCCTAAGTAGGCAAGGGTAGTCACATTTTTGCCCAGCCCAGTTGAGGCCGAAATTGAGGCTAACAATGTAGAGACACAAATTGAAGCTGCCGATATGAAGACTGAGACTGAGGATACCAACTTAATCAGGTATAAGTATCCTCAAATCGGAGAGGCTGTCAGATGGCAACTAGATGGAGAAAGAGAAAAATTTTATGATGGGTTGGCACCAATAACAAGTAGGCCAATGAAAAGGCTATTTGCTGAGGAGTATCAAATTGTAACGATAGAGTTGCACAAATATCCTGAGTTAGAGCGTCACTTTAATGAGTACGAATTGGCATGGATGAGCAAGCACCCTGGACCATATCAACCGAATCTAGTAAGGGAATTCTTTGCTAACTATTTGGTATTAGTAGAAAAGGATGTTCCAAAGGGCTTGAAGATTTTCTATCTACGAATAGGGAGTCAGTGTCAGTCTGAGGAGTTATCATTGACATATCAGCCCAAATCATCAACAGGATACTTTTTGGGCCAAACTATGAAGCCCTACCTGCTATTCCACATAATGCATCTACCCACAGATCCTATTTAGGTGGAGTGTTGACTGATGAGAGTAATCCTTCCTGGGAAACAAACCCACGTGAACGTATAGCGAAGTCTTCTTTTAGCTTCAGAGCTAAATTTTATGTGGGCTGTGGTTTGATTGACACCCATGCCAACGGGAGTTGACATTAATATGGATATTTAACGGGCTGTACTTATTGATAGTTTGCTGTCAGGACTAAAGATTAATTTCAGTCAGATTATTACCGATGAGCTATTTGTGAGAGCACATAAGATGGCTAGCACACTACTATTTCCGTACTTAATCACAGAATTATGCAAGCAAATAGGTGTGCCCCTGATTCATGGAGTGGATAATGAGGTCCGTGTGTTATATAGGCAGGACATTGAGAAGTCCAAGGATGACTCAAAGTTTGAAATGAGGTTTATCTAATCTCCAGCCTATCAAACTCAGTCAGCACCAGCCCCAAAAACTTCAGAGATTTCAACAGGTATGCCATTGTCGATTACCACTTATGTACCACCTGATTATATGCTAGCAACTGCATCTGCCGGGTCAAAATCTACACCACCAATTTGTGGGATAGAATTTGTAGAATATAGGTTGATGCAGGAAAATTTTGCTAAGTCTGTAAAAGTGCAAAAGAAATTTAAGAAGCAGCTTGACACTTGGGCTACAAATTTCAAAACTTTTGTTGATAGAATTGTAGCTAAGATAATTCATCCATTCCAAGACATTCAAACGAGGATGAACCACATGGATGAGAGAATAAAAAAAAGGCTGGATTTACTATCCATTCTAGACTCGGCAAGGTTCATGGCAGGGTTTAAGAAAGCACAAGCTGACATCAAAGAGTTGAAGTGTAGTCAGCCGCAATAGCCCATTTTTGATCCAGCCTTGGTAATGAGTGATGAAGATGAGGGAATTCAAGACCTGATAGGAAGACTAATGAAATACAAAAGAAAGTAATAGGTAGATAATTATACCGAAAGAAAAGATGCAAAGAGAAGAAAAAGAGAAGCCATAACACCAGAGAAGTAAGAGCAATATGATATGAGGAAAGCCTCAAAAGGATTGAGGAGAGATGAAGAGAGAAGAAGGAAGAGAGTAGAAGATAAAATGGCTGGAGTGTCTACTAGTTCCACCCCAGTCAGGGGGCTGACTTCAGACCCAGTCAGGATGTGGTATCTCTAATTCTGGAGGGCAAGTTTATAAGTTCCCCACCACCATGGGGGTCAACATTGCAATAGGTGAGAACACAGGTTCCTCACCACTCTTCATAGATGCCTCAGATGAATAAGAGGCAATACAAGTATACCCATTCTTTTGTACTTTTATTTGATGCTTTGAGGATAATGCATATGTTTTTTTAAGGGAGGTGGTGTACTTTTACCATGGGGGTTGTGTTGCTGATATTATTTTCCTCCCATATGCTATCTAGGAGAATCGGCATGTCTAGTATTATGTTTAAGTTCACATTTTTTTCTTTTCTAGAATTAACTTTAGGTTTGCATCTTTCTTTGCTTAAGTCCTGTTCTGTTGTTAATGCTGTATTGTAGTTGATGAAATAAGAAATAATAGCACTCCACTTTGTACTTTTAGTCCACTTAGCCAAAATAATTAACCCCACCAAAAAGAATTTTCCAATTTTGAACCCTTCTTTGAGCCTATGTTAATTTTTCTTCATCACTAATCACTCTAGTAACTCTCATTAACTTGTTAAAACCTAGCTCTTGCCCTAGCCAATATTGGGCATTATAAACCTAAACTTAGGCAAAATACCTAAGTTGAGGGTGACTATTGTCAAGCTGTTAGCTATCTACGGAAAAGTTGGTTTAGAGAGTGGTCTAGAGCATCCAACCCTAGTCTACTCAAGACACTATGCACCTTGACTGATTGCATTAGCATAAGTTGAGGGTGGTTGATGTTTTTGTGTATTTAAAAAAAGGGGTTGTTATGGTTAAGTGTAAATGAATGAGAAAAGAGTGAGTGAGCTAGTTCATAAATGGCCTTGGTAGGTAGAACTCAAGGGTAAAGATAGTTAAATCCTAGTGTTAAGTAGCTTTTTTCCAAAAGTCCTTCCATACCTAGCCTCAAAGCCTCATTACAAGCCTAAGAAAGACATGCTTGATCTTGGCGAATCAACTATAAGGGAACGTTAGATGATAAGGGTAAGGCTATAGGTATGTGTACTATATTTGTAACTTCTTTGATGAGCATAAGATTTCTACTTTGTATCTATGAAATATAATGAGTTGTGGATTTTTTTGACTGTGAGGGCGACCTGAATTATACTTAATTTGGCTGATCTCTGTAGATTCTTACATCCATGTTGTGTATATGCACTGATTTTAAAATAATGCCAATTATGGATCCTGATATGTTGAGCCATATAATTAGGATGACAAGTTAGTGGTTGTGTGAAAACTGGTTTAGTAAGTTGAATGCCTGTCATTGTATTGTTCATATTTGTAATTTGGTGCTGAGTTATTTGAGGACAAGAAATTATCTTAAGTTGAGGGTGTTGATGTTTCGGCTTTTGATGGAATATTTTGCATTTTTTTCTCAGGAAAATTGTGTGTTTTCAAGAAACTAAAGTTGTATTTAACAGTAGATTTGAGTGATTTCAGGTTAAGGAGTTAGCTGAAGGAGAAAACTCAGGAAAATAACAGAAAAGAGGTCAGTCATGCGACGGACCGCCGGGAGCACCATCAGAGGTAAACTTAAGGTTTCAAGTGGAAAACCCATGTGATGGTCCAAGAGGTGGACCATCAAGTTTACGGTAGATTACCAACTTAGCTATAAAGCTTAATCAAAATGCAGGATTTCAGAAGTCTTAGTGACGGACTGTGCGACGGACCGTCGGACTATCGAAGGTCTACCAAGGTAACCATTAAGATTAAATAAAACCTGACATCCTGGAGAACTCAGTGACGATTCATGTGATGGACCATCAGACTTTCGATGGGCCGTCAGTTGGATTGTCAACTTGAACACGGTGTTTTCTTAGTTTAAATTTTAAATCTTCTAAACCTGGGAGCATATAAATACCCAGTTAGGGTTTTATTGAGGAGATAATTCTGAATCTTGGATATTGTTACCTTAGTTTCCATCTTTGAAACTCTTTATAACGTAGAAATTTGTGAATCAAGCTAAACTTGTGGTTCTAATTATTCCATTGCTATTGAAGATTCAAGGATTAATTCTTGTAAATTTTGTAAGTGGATTCTAAATTTATTTGTGAATAATACAAGGATTCTTTCTCTTTCTTCT
Organism: Capsicum annuum; assembly: GCF_002878395.1. Classification (NCBI taxonomy): domain Eukaryota; kingdom Viridiplantae; phylum Streptophyta; class Magnoliopsida; order Solanales; family Solanaceae; genus Capsicum; species Capsicum annuum. The sequence continues at coordinate 223,732 of NW_025846648.1, read as the reverse complement.
ATGGAGATGCGTGGCTAAGCTCCAATAACTAGGGTTATGGGAGCGTTGACGTGAACAACTGATATGGGGTATGATTCCAATTAAGTTTCTATAGGTAATTGATATTGTATAAACCCTTCTTCACTTTAATGTTTTTTATTGTTTGCAAACTTGAAAGGCAAGACCAAGAGCATCACTTGTTCGAATAGAAAAGTGTTTGTTGGGAAAAGAAAGGGTTTACATGGAATCTAGAGGCCCAAACCTTTAGATTAATGGAAAATGCCTTAATAGGATTGACCTACACAAGAAAATGGTTGAATAATCAATACATTCTTTAAGTTTGAAAGAATTAAAGAATAAATTATCCATTAAGGTTGAGAAACTAATAGGTAAACAATAAAACTCAGCTATTTTTGTAATTGAAGTTATTGATTAGAACTCAAGAGTGTTTTACAACCCTAACTGTTTGAGCATCTTGGTAACCATGACTCTAGTTGGTTTAATATCATTGAATTATGACTTACAGAAAGAATTATTAGTTCGAACAA